>NW_006159550.1:3594754-3610113 GCF_000334495.1 Tupaia belangeri chinensis | reverse complement strand
GAAGTCAGAATTTTAATCATAGCAAAACTCAGTGATATGTAAGAAAATACAGACAAAAATTACAGGAGATAAGAAAACCAACCCATTACTTGAATGAAGAAGAGATATAGATATCTTTTAAAAGAATCAAACAGAAATCCTTAATATGAAGAATTCAATATAGGAAATAAAAAGTTCTTCAGAGAGCATCAACAGATTAGACCACGCAAAACAATCTCAGAACTTGAATACACAACCTTTAAAATAGACCAAACCATAAAGAAAAAAATAAGTATTAAAAACAAAGTTAATGGGACCAGCAGTTAGCATAATGGCTACATTGCTGGACTCCCATGTAGTTGACCACAGCTCGAGTCCCGGACCCGGTGGCTTAAAACCCACGCCAGGCGCATGTGCGTGCGTGCCCAAGATCCCGAGAGGAGAATGGAGGAGAAGGGATTGCGGCGTGGCCATCCCCCCTGGGGGATGATTTCTTGCTTTCTATCTCTCTGTCTCTCTCTCTGTCTGGCGAGCGCACGCACCCCATAGCAAAACCTCTCAAAAACAAACAAACGAACAAACAAACAAAAACAACAACAAAAAAGTTAACATACAGGAAATTTGAGACACCATTAGGTGGCCAAGTAGCCACATGATGGGTATCCTAGCAAGTAAATAAACAGGAAAAGGCATAGAAAATCTAATTATGAAATACTGGCTGGAAATGCCCCAAATCCAAAGGAAGATACAGATATCCAGATCCAAGAAATTCAAAGGATGGAAAATAGATTAAACATAAGACGATCTTCTCTAAGGTATATTACATTTAAAATGTCAAAAATCAATGATAAAGATAAAATCCTAAAAATAACTAGAGGTAAGCGCCAAGTTAGTTTTAGGATAACCATCAGACTAATCTCAGACCTCTCAGCAATAACCTTATAGGCTAGGGAGGATTAGGATGACATATTAAAAATTCTAAACAAAAAAAATCTTCAATCAAGAATACTATATCCAGAAAAATTATTCTTCAAATTAGAAAGAGAAACAAAATAACGCCCAGAAAGAGACCAGAAGATGGTGTAATGGTTACGTCACTGGACTCCCATGTAGCTAGCCATGGTTCGAGTCCCTTATCCTCAGCTTAAAACTCATGCCAGGTGCGTGTGCATGCACGCCCAAAATCCCCAGAGGAGAATGGAGGAGAGGGGATTGCAGCATGGCCATCCTCCCAGGGGATGATTTCTCACTTTCTCTCTCTCCGTCACTCTCTCTCTAGCAAGTTCATGAGCCCTATAGCAAAAATATCTCAAAAACAACCAAACAAAAAGTAAAAAAAAAAAAAAAAAAAAAAATTCCCAAATAAAACCTTAAGGAATTTAACAATACTAGACCAGTTATTCAAGAAATACTTAAGAAAATACTACACCTAGAAAAGAAATATATATATACATATATATATAAAATCATGAAAATATAAAACTGAAATAGAACAACTACTCAGAGAAGAAAGAGAAATTATTCAATCTCTATCATTATGGAAAACTAACAAATAGCAAAGATTAACAGTAATAGAAAAAAAGAAATAAGGAAACACAAAACAACCAAGAACCAACAACAACAACAAAAAAAATGTCAGGTGTTTATCTATATATATCAATGCCATTGATTGTAAATGGAATAAACTCAATCAAAAGATAGAGTCTGGTTAAATGGATTTTTTAAAAACCATTCACAAAGAAATGTATGTTGACTGTTATGTTTTATCACATTTGCATGCTGGGTTTCCAAGCTTTATATTAAAAAAACAGAGGACTTTAAAACAAACAAACGAACCAGAAAGCCTTATATACTGCTTAAAAGAGACACACCTCATCAGTAAAGACACACAGACTGAGAGTGTAAGATTTGAAAAAAGTCATTCTATGCAAATGGAAACCAAAGAAAAAGCAGGGGTTACTCTCCTAACATTGGACAAAATAGACTTTAAGCCAAAATTTGTAAAAAAAAAAAAAAAAAAAAAAGACAAAAAGATTATATAAGTATAAAAATATCAGCTCATCAAGAAGATACAATAATTGTAAATATTTAAACATCCAATATTAGAACACTCAAATACATAAAAATGAAGACTGCTAGACCTAAAGGAAAAGATAGATTCTAACACATTAGTTGATGGAGTTTCTGTACCCCACTTTCACCATTAAATAGGTCATCTACACAAAATGGGGCACTGGAGTTAAAAAATACCATGAGCCAAAGAGACCTGCCAGACATTTATAGAACATTTCACCCAACAAAGAAAGAGTACACAGGGGACCAGCAGTTAGTGCAATGGCTATGTCGCTGGACTCCCATGTAGTCAACCGCAGTTTGAGTCCTGGACCTGGTGGCTTAAACTCACGCTGGGCGCATGTGCATGCATGCCCAGGATCCTGAGAGGAGAATGGAGGAAAAGGGATTGTGGCAAGGCCATCCCCCCGGGGGATGATTTCTCGCTTTCTGTCTCTCTGTCTCTTTCTGGTGAGCTCACATGCCCTATAGCAAAAACCTCTACAAAAAAAATAAAAAGTATACAGTTGGGTCTGTTTGTTTGTTTGTTTGTTTTCAGCTCTATGTGGGACTTTCCCTAAGAGCGACTACATCATAAAACACAAAACAAGCCTCTACAAATTTAAAAAATGGAAATCAGATCTAATATCTGCTCTTGAAATCAACAACAAAAAACTTTCAAAAATACAAAAATGCATGGAAACTAAACATCATGCTTCTGAATGATTTTGGAACTACTGAAAATACTAAAAATAAAATTTCAAAATTTCTTGAAACAAATGATAATGAACACAAAACACTTCAAAAATTTTGAGATACACCAAAAGTAGTACTAAGAAGGGAGCATATGGTATCTATTGCTCATAAGAAAAAAATAGGAATACAGCAAATAAGCAACTTAATGATGTGTCTCAAGGTACTGGGAAAGTGAAATCCAAAAGTAATAGAAGAAAATCCAAAAGTAATAGAAGAAAAGAAATAATAAAGATAAGAACAGAAATAAATGAAGTAGAGGAAAAAGAGCAGTACAAAAAAACAAAAACAAAAAACAATAGAGCTGGTAATGTGAGAGGATAAACAAGCCATAATCTAGACTAATGAAAAATAGAAGACCCAGAAAGATAAAACTCAAAATGAAAAAGGAGACACCACCACAGATTTTACAAAAATGCAAAAAATCACTAGGGAATACTACATGCCAACAAGCTGGAAACTCTAGGAGAGGTGGACAAATTTCTAGACATATATTTTATACCCAGATTAAACCATGAAGAAATAGAAAGCCTGAATAAATCAATTAACAAGTAACAAGATTAAATCAGTAATAAGAAGTCTCTAAACAACAACAGGAAAATAAATAAATAAATAAATAAATAAATAAATAATTAAGAGGGCCAGGTCCAGATGACTTCACTGATGAACTCTACAAATACATTGTAGAAAAATTAACATCAATTCTCCTCAAATTGATTTAAAAGATTCAAAGGGATGGAACCCTTTTAAAATCATTTTACAAATCTATCATTGTCATGATAACAAAAGCAAGAGACATAACAAAGAAAGAAAGAAAGAAACTACAACTCAATATCTCTGGTGAATATAGAAGGAAAAAATATACAATGAAATACTAGCAAGTCAAATTTAACAGCATATAAAAAGATTACACACCATGACCAAGTAGTATTTATCGCAGGGATACAAGGATAGTTCAACATCTACACACACAAAAATATAATACATCACATTAACAGAAGTATAGGTAAAAATTATATGATCTTGGGACCAGCAGGTAGTGTAATGGTTCAGATGCTGGACTCCCACATGGTCAATCACAGTTCAAGTCCCAGACCCTGCAACTTGAAATTCACACTGGGCATTTGTGTATGCATGCCCAAAATTCTGAAAGGAGAATGGAGGAGAAGGGACTGTGGCATAGCCTTCCTTCCTGGGGGATGATTTCTCACTTTCTGTCTCTTTGTCTCTCTCTGTTCTCTTTCTCTCTGGTGAATGAATGTATCCTACAGCAAAAAAAAAAAAAAAAAAAATCTTATCAAAAAGAGATCTTATTGGGGTCAGGTGGCATGGTGGTTAAGGATGCTGGACTCCCATATGGTCAACCGCAGTTCAAGTCCTGGACCTGGCAGCTTGCTTTCTCACGTTCTCTCTCTCTCTCTTTCACTCTCTCACTCTCACTATGTCCCTCTCTGGTCAAATTCAAAATAAATAAATAAATAAAGTTAAATAAAATAATTCTAAAAAAAGAAAAATATATAAAAATTAAAAAGAGATCTTATCAAAAAAGATCTATAAGATATAGAAAAAGTATTTGATAAAATACAACATTCCTTCATGATTAAGACTCAACAAAATAGGCAAAGAAAGTCTTATCACAATGGAAGTCTATATATGAAAAACCCACAGCTAACATAGTACTGAACAGGAAAAAGTTGAAAGCTTTTCCAGTTAAAACTGAAACAAGACAGAGATGTCCAGTTTCTTCACTCCTATTCAAAATAGTATTAGAAAGTCTAGCCAATACAATCAGACAAGAGAAGAGAAAGAAAAAAAAAATAGGCATCCAAATTGGAAAATTAGTTAAATCATCCCTATTTGCAGATGGCATGATTATAATACATAGAAAAAACTTAAAAATCCACCCAGAAACTCTTAGATTTGATAAATGAATTCAGTAAAGTTACAGGATACAAAATCACATGCAAAAATCTGTAGTATTGCAACATTATTCAGAATAGCTAAGATATGAAATTGGGCTAAGTGCCCAAAGACCGATGAATGGCTACAAGAGATGTGGCACATATACGCAATAGAATACTACTCAGCCATAAAGAACAATAGCCTGTCATTTGACACATAGTGTATGAACCTAGAAGATAGAATACTAAGTGAAATAAGCCAGGCTGCCAAAGACAAACACCATTTGCCCCTGCTTCTTATATACCAAATGTCTGCACTCTATGACAGACACTGAAGGACTTGATGGCGCAGGTGGAGAGATAATGACAGAAGAGAAGCTGCACCAGTGGGTGGGGTGGTGCGGGATTAAGGCAAAGTGGGGTGTTTCAGGAGAGAATGATTAATGAACACATGTAAACAAGTGGAATAGGTTATGGAATATTGTATCACAACAGAGTAAAATAATGCTATGGACAATTCGATATATTCATTTTTCTTTACTTTTTAAAATTTATGTTTTATATTACATTTAATCACATATATCTTTACAGTGTATAACATTTCTTTGTCCAGCAATATTACCATGCATATCAATCAAGACAAAGACATTACTATCCATATCATCATTAGCAAATGGCTTTTGTTATTTTTCAGATTTCTTTTTATTCTTACTATTATTTGTAAATATTCACTCACTATACATCATTTGGCTTGTAAGGAGAATTTGCCTAACATGAAAAACTTCTCAGACCAGTCCAGTTGAGAATACTATACAATTCACTATATTCTTAAAAAAGAGAAAATCATATAACTATTGTGGCCAGCAGGTGATGTGGTGGTTAAGATGCTGGATTCCCACATGGCTGACTGCAGTTTGATTCCCACATGGCCACCCAGACCTGGTGGCTTAAAAAATCACACCAAGAACATGTGTACACATGCCCAAAATCCCAAGAGGAGAATGGAGAAGAGATTGTACATGGCCATCTCCTCCGGGGGTGCTTTCTCACTTTCCCTCTCTCTCCTCTGTTTCTCTCTATATATCTCTGTTTCTCCACAGCAAGCACACACATCCTCTAGTAAGTATTTTTTTAAAAGAAAAGGAGAGGAAAGACTTCGGAAATATTTAATTCTGGCATTATATTCCACAATGTGCCTAGCCATTCCCCTCTTTTTGGGCATTTTAAGTAATAAAATGTGATAAGCATTGCAGTATATATAAATCTTTGTCCAAATCTTCTAGTATTCACTCATTTATTCAGGGCAGATTTCTTTTTTAATGGAATCATTGAATCAAAGGGATATTTGAAAGTTTTTGATGTATGGACATTCATAAAGCAGGGAGTCCTGCCCTAAAGCTTACACATTAGATGCACACACAAATGCATTTCCGAGCGAACATACAGGTTCCTGTATTAGTCAGGGTCCACAGCACAGTAGTACCTGTAACTCTAAACATCCACTTTTGTGAATTTAAGTTTTTTTAAAAGAATTATTTTATTTAACTTTATTTTTTCATTTGCTCAGAGAGAGACAGAATGAGAGAGAGAGAGAAAGTGAGAAAGCAAGCCACCAGGTCCAGGACTCAAACCACAGTCAGCCATGTGGGAGTCCAGCTCCCTTAACCACCACACCACCTGCCGGCCCCATGAATTTATGTTTTAAAATTATCGTAGCAAACTATATAGCATCAGTTAGGTGCTACCTTATAGTATATTCATTCTACTCAGAGTCTCATGCCTAAACCCAGACATGTATTCACAGATATGTATGTATCAGCAGAGGATGGTAAATAGGAGAGGGGGAGAAACAGGGGCGGGGAGGAAGATATATATATATATATATATATATATATATATATGTCACTAGAAATGAAAAATTGTTCACCATAACATGTGTGATTAAGCTACTATGCAACATATCCTGGATGGGAAATCATATTTTATATGTTGTGACAATGGTCAGGGAATAAATGTAATTAATTAAAAAGAAAAAAATTTAAAAACAAAGTATGTTTTTAATTTAATAAATAAATAAATAAAACCATTCAAATGTGTTCAATATTGATGTTTACTTAACTGTTCATGTAAAGAACTGTTACCATGCCTCATGTTTGCTATACCCACACCTACACAGAAACAAGTTTAAAGTAATATAAATGTGTTTATGTTGCAGAGAGCTCTTCAGCTGTTGCAAATACAACACTAATTCGTGAGTAGTTCTGGAACCAGAAATTGGAGCATGAAGAGAAGTTGGGACACAGGCTTTTGGTACTCCTAGCAGACGATAATTTGTATTCTAAGACATTTTGCATTTAAGTGGAGAGGAAGAATTCATCAGGTTCATTTGTAATTCTCCTACCTAGTATTTCCCAGTCCTCCAGAGAAGTGTCTGTGTTGATGTGGCAATAGCATAAGTCATAATCTTAGTTAGGAAGATGCACTTACTGTGCTTTGTACTTTAAAAACATTGGGCAAGAGCCAGTGAAGCGGGGTGTCCCTGGGGCCTGAGTGCTCTTACTCACAAAAGTAGAGGTGTCGAGTTACAGATGATGTTGTGCTCTGGATCCGGGCTGAGGTCACAGAGCGGCCCTGAGGCTCCTGTAGCTCTGTAAGATGAGTGGACAAGGACACGCCCTGTTCCATCTCGGGACTCTGCAGAGAGCCCCCACTAACAGAAGACCCTCACCAAATAAAGACCCTTGAACTCGCACCTCCAAAACCATGAGCTAAATCAACTTTACTCTACAGAACTACCTAGTGTGGGATTCAATTGTCACTGTAAAACAGATTAAAACGGGAGTCTTTGCAAGAGATTCCAAGGCTGATTCCTTGGGGCTTCAAGGAGGCCCTGACACTTGTCTTAGAGAAGAAAGGAAAAGGTTAATCTTCAGTTTTGTGAGTCCTGAGCTGGCTTCTGTATTCAACTATTTGGACCGTTCAGCTAAGTTCTTGCCTTCAAAGATTCCTCTTCTGCCAGGAGCAAAGAGAAAAGTGTGAACATTCTAAACGATGCAAGCCAGCTTGTCAGCATGTTCTTCAAATCTTTCTCTATATATTGACACTTGACTGTTTATGAGATGGATCTCCCTCAGCCAGGCAGAGGAAGTACTTACTCCAGATGATTATCCCAGAACTGACACTAGCTTGGGCCTACTTCCCTTTCTCTAGAAGAGCATGACTCCAACAGTCGAAATTACCCGTTACGAAACAAGATAGAAATGTAGACTGAAGTCATGTTCTCTTCTAACTTGCCCTAAGTTAGAGCCCCGAAGCCTCAGAGCGAAGCCAATACTGTGAAACAGTCTTCGACGGGATGACATCAACCCGGTCCACCTCACCCCACCTTGGCCCAAGCCCTCGCCTTGCTCCAGAACATCCCCCATCACATCTGGCTTGGACCCAAGCTGTGTTGTCTGTTGTTACCTTGGTGTGCCATGCTGCCCCTTCCCTTATCACAATGTCCTCTCACCACCATCCTGCTTGGCAAGGTTGTGAAGTAAATGATTTCTGTCTCTGTGGTGTAATAAAAAATCATTATTTGATCTCTATCCCAAGTTCCTGGCATGTAGTTCCTATAATCTTTGGAATTTACAGTCTTTTTTTTAGAGGTTTTTGCCTTAGGACACATGTTCTTGCTGGGGAGAGAGAGACAGACAGATAGACAGAGATAGAGAGACAAGTGAGAGGGAAAGTGAGAAGTCACCTCCCAGGGGGTATGAATACACCACAATCCCTTCTCCATTCTCCTCCTGGGATCTTGGGCACACACGCACATGCGCCCAGCATGATTTTCAAGCCACCAGGTCCAGGACTCAAACTGGGTTTTGCCATGTGGAAGTCCAGCAACGTAACAACCACACCTTTTGCTGGGCCCAGAATTTACAGTCTTTATGCTCGTGCAGTGCCATTGAAACTCATGGTAGAGTCTAGACATCAGAAAAGTCAGCCATGGGACCAGCAAATGGTGTAATGGTTACATCGTTAGACTCCCTATGTAGTCGACTATGGTTCGAATCCCAAACCTGGTGGCTTAAAACTCACACTGGGGGGAACCAGCAATTAGCGTAATGGCTATGTTGCTGGACTCCCACGTAGTCAACCGCAGTTCGCGTCCCGGACCCGGTGGCTTAAAACTCACGCCAGGCGCGTGTGCGTGAGTGCCCAAGATCCTGAGAGGAGAATGGAGGAGAAGAGATTGTGGCGTGACCATCCCCCTTGGGGGGTGATTTCTTGCTTTCTGTCTCTATGTCTCTCTCTGTCTGTCTGGCAAGCGCACAAGCCCTATAGCGAAAACCTCTCCAAAAAAAAAAACTCACACGGGTACATATGCACCCAAAATCCCAAGAGGAGAAAGGAGAAAGGATTGCAATGTGGCCATACCCTCCCTCCCAGGGGGGTGATTTCTCGCTTTCTTTCTCTCTGTCTCTCTCTGTCTCTCCAGTGAGCACACACGCCCTATAGCAAAACTCGCTCTTAAAAAAAAAAAAAGGAAAAAAGAAAAATCAGCCACATAATTGGAGGGCTAGAACTTTCCAGGCCCTCTCCTCTGACCCTGCTCAGGGAGGGGAAAGAGGCTGGAGATTGAGTTGAGTCGACAGTGGCCAATGACTTCATTAATCACACCTACACAATAGACCTTCCATTAAAAGCCACTAAACCATGTGTCTTGGTAAGCTTCCAGGCTGGTGAGTATATGAATGCACTGGGAAGACTTGGAAGCTCTGCATCTCTCAGCCTCAGACCTTGATGCTCCTCTTCTGTCTGGCTGTTACTGAGTTATGTCCTTTATAATTAACTATCGTAGTAAGGACAGCACTTTCCTGAGTTCTATGAGTCATTCCAAAGAATAATTGAATTATTATTGAATTACCTTGGTCCAAGCCAAGATAGGGTAGTGGTCAGAATATCCCCAAATCTACAATCAGCTGGGCAGAAGTGAATTGACTGGGCACCCCACTGGTGGCTGGCAGCTGAAGGAGGGGCAGTCTTTTAAGACTAAGCCCTTGGGAACTAGCAGTTAGCATAATGGCTATGTCGCTGGACTCCCACGTAGTCGACTGCGGTTCGCGTCCCGGACCCGGTGGCTTAAAACTCACACAAGGCACATGTGCGAGCGTGCCCAAGATCATGAGAGAAGAATGGAGGAGAAGGGATTGCGGTGTGACCGTCCCCCCTGGGGGCGTGATTTCTCGCTTTCCGTCTCTATGTCTCTCTCTGTCTGTCTGGCAAGCGCATGCGCCCACAGCGAAAATCTCTCCAAAAAAAAAAAAAGATTAAGCCCTTTAACTTATGAGATCTGATGCAAACTCCAGGTACATAGTGTCAGGGTTGAATTGAGTTATCGGACACCCAGTTTTGTCAGAGAATTGGCATGGAAAAAGGATGCTTGGTGTCAGAAAATGGCATGCATTTGTTGTGAAAAGTGGTATGAAACAATACCACATAGCCCCGGACTTTCTTCTCCTTCCCCTTGTCCCACAGCTGCCACCTACCCCTAATTGTATCTTTTGGATACCTAGAGACAGTGTGTGAACCCCATGAGTCCTCATTCCAAAACAGGCTCTAAGCCACAGAACTGTCTCTTTCTCCTTCTCTCATCTCCCCCATCCACCACAAGAAGAAATACATACGTTCTGTGTCCTGTGCTTTTCTACGTCTGTGTCTTTGTTCATCTGGAATATGTTTACCTTCTTTTCCTACACATTTCAAGTTAGGTTCAAATGCTTTCTCGAAGTCTTCCTTCATCCCTCCACTAAATATCATCTTGCTCAACTTGGAACAATTCATCTCTACCTCTACTTGAATGCTTTCACGGCATGTTATAGTCTATGTATGTTATGGTTTTCCGAATTTCACAATGCATTTTTCCTACTAAGACTATTAACTCTTGACTGGCAAGCAATTTGAAGTCAAGTTAGAGAAATACGTTGTGATTCATGTTTGAATTATCTTTTTCTTTTTTTAGCTTCTGTTTTTTTGAGAGGCTTTTGCTATAGGGTGCAAGCGCTTGACAGAAAGGCAGAGAGAGACAGAGAGACAGAAAGCAAGAAATCCCCGCCCAGGGGCAATGGCCACGCCACAATCCCTTCTCCTCTATTCTCTTCCCGGGATCTTGGGCATGCATGCATACGCACCCAGCATGAGTTTAAGCCACCAGGTCCAGGACTTAAACTGCAGTTGACTACATGGGAGTCCAGCAACATAGCCATTATGCCAACAGCTTGTCCCTGTCTTTTTTATTTTTTAATTGTTTCACTATAGGGCGTGCGCGCTAGCCAGACAGACAGAGAGAGACATAGAGACAGAAAGCGAGAAATCGCCCCCCAGGGGGGATGGTCACGCCGCAATCCCTTCTCCTCCATTCTCCTCTCGGGATCTTGGGCACATACGCACACGTGCCTGGCGTGAGTTTTAAGCCACCGGATCCAGGACGCGAACCGTGGTCGACTACGTGGGAGTCCAGCGACATAGCCATTACGCTAACTGCCGGTTCCCTATTTTTTATTTTTTTAAGAGAGAGATTTTTGCTATAGGGCATGTGAAAGAGAGACAAAAAGCAAGAAATCACCCCCAGGGGGCTGACAACCATGCCACAGTTCTTTCTCTTCCATTCTCCTCTCTGGATTTTGGGCATACATGCACACATGCCCTGCATGAGTTTTTTGTTTTTATTTTAAGAATTATTATATTTAGCTGTTTATTTTTATTTATTTATTTATTTTAATTTGATCAGAGAGGGACTGAATGACAGAGAGAGAAAGAAGGAAAATGAGAAAGCAAGCCACCAGGTCTGGGACTCAAACCACGGTAGGCCATGTGGAATCCAGCACCCCTAATCACCATGCCACCTGCCAGCCCAACCCAGCATGAGGTTTTTTTTTCTTTTTAATCTATTCCACAAACGTTTTTATTAAAGAATTATTTTATTGAACTTTATTTTATTTATTTTTTTTATTTTTATTTTACCAGAGAGGGGCAGAGAGAGAGGAGAGAGAGGGAAAGTGAGAAAGCAAATCACCGGGCCCGGGACTCAAACCACGGTTGGCCACATGTGAGTCTAGTGTTCTAAACCACGACACCACCTGCTGGCCCCAACCCAGCATGAGTTTTAAGCCGCAGTGTCTGGGACTTGAACCAATGTCAACTACATGGAAATCCAGCGATGTAACCTTTACGCCATCTGCCGGTCATGAATTAGCTTTGTATTTCACAGCCTGGCCTGGTATTTGGAACTTGGTATTCACAGAATGAATACATGAATGAGTTGATCAATCTAGTTATAGTCCTATATGAAATCTACCAGCCTCAAAAGCAAAACTAATCCCAAAGCTGCTAAATGGAATAGCTTAGTTATGTTTCTTTCTATACATGAAGTCAAGGGGGAAATCAAATCATTTTGGCCCTGCTCACCACCCAATTTGTTTTTTTGCCCAGAATCCTGGTTTATAGATCATCGCAGTACTTGAATGTGATTCAACTTGCAAAGAACAAAACCAATAGCTGAGATCTTTCTTGTTGGTAAAATGATTGTTGTTTAACAATACTTTTCTGTCCTTTGCTCCTCCTGAATCTCAGGCACTTCGGGCCCTGCAGAATTCTGAGAGCTATTACAAAGCACTTTTCTGAATCTGCAAATCAACTTACATAACTTGACAACCCCCATTATCCACTATCTGATGCTTTGGGAAGAAGTAATAAAATTTACCTTGCCACTATTTTGTGATTCATTCTTTCTTAAAGAAGTTGAAAATAAAAAAATATAAATACTTTCAAACAATAAAACTCTTGGTAAATTCTGCACACACCTATCATCCCTGAAGACTGGACATGATCCCTGTCTGTCTCCACATAGAGAGCTTTCCCAACTCCTGGAAAATGACTTCTCCTAAACTCAACGGCTGATAAAAAGCTTTAGGGAAGAGAAACAAGAAAGGAACCAAAGGAAGCACTGAGTGCTGATCTCCATGAAGCTGACTCAACGAAATAAATGGCAGGACTCAACTGCTGCGCTGCACTTCACTGTGCAGGGAGACGCTTCCATTTTATGGCTACAGTAAATTCAGGCCAGAGAGTGACAGAATATTGGCATTTCAATCAAGGCAGCCTCAGATAAGCACACAAACACACGTGAGCACACATGCAAGCACACACTCACATATACTTGCCCTGCCCAGCCCACTCAGCTCTGTGCGTTGAAAGCTTTATGAAAGAAAGCCTGGAGGATATCCAGAGATTGCTGACAAGATTCAAAGGGATGGAATGTTACAAATCCTTATCAAAGAACTGGGAGCCCTCCTTTGCCAATGGGAATTTGAAATATGTCCCTTTGCTTCTCTGGCTGTATGGAAGAAAAAAAAAAAAAATCACAAACAACTCGCCAAGAATATACATTTCCACAGAACACATCACCCTCAAGCTAAATACTCACAGTCCTCTCTTCTTTAAGAACTAGGAATTAATGACGTTACCGGAGCAATGGCAACAGGCCCGGTACCTTCAATCATTTGACAAATTATAAAACAGGGCTGTGTCACTTCAGCAACTGAAATAAGGAGGCAGACCGACATTATCAGATAAGCACATGCACCACAGGGGTATAAGAAATGGGGAAATATTTCAAGTGCTCAAGAAGTGACAGATTTTATGTTGAGCCACATCTACTGCAGGGCACTCTATGCTATGTCTTCAGGTACCGACATTGTGTGAGGGTAGCCTATGCTGTGCACATTTGTAATATATTTATATCCCATCAGCTATCTTGCTAGTAGAAAAATAATACCGGTTCTTTACACATATGCCAGATGAGTTTTAGAATGGAAGCCATGGTTTGTTCCAAAGTAAATTATTAAATCACTAGCTCTTTAATAAAATGGAATTGTCTGCACTAATCTTTCAGATAAAAGATGCTCTTTTGAAGAAAATGGCTATCCCAGAATAGGAGAATTAATTTAACCATATGCATCAGGAGGTAGTGGAAAGAAACTAGTACTGCTTGAGCAAAGTGACAGACACCAAGTAGGCATTTGCTATGCGATTTTGTGATTTCACTAAATCCTGATATTAACTCCACAAAAAATGAATAATGGCTTTCACATTGGAAAGGAGAACATTCCAAGAGGCTAGATCACTTGTCCAAAAACACAGCACTAAGAGGTGATAGAAATAAGATCTGAAAATGTAGATCTTGCTAAAGCCAAACTCATTCAAATGCTATATGCAAACTCCCAACCTGGACAATGTTGGGCTAGATCATCTTGCCCTGGCTTGTCAAGCCCAGATTAAACATTCTCTTAATAAGTAAGTCATCTGTCAACTGATGTGTGCTAATGTTCATATCTATTGAGTAATTGTATGTCACTCTACTCCATTTCATACACATAGACTATGTGTCCTAATATAATTGCTATCAGCAAAAAAGACTTCACAGTCACAAGCATGCTCAGGATAATTGTGAAGAGTTAACTAGAGTGGAAACTAAGAGTCATCTAATCCTTTCATCCATTTATTCATTGAACAAATATTTAACAAGTGCCTATGCTGTTCTAGACACTAGTAATATGATTATAAATAAAACATACAGCATCCCTACACTCATAGATTTTATATTCTAGTGGCAAAGATAGCCAAAAATAAGCAAATAGGTTATAATATCACAACAGTACAAAGAAGAAAAGAAAGGCAGACCTGGAAAAAGAAGGGGAATGATGGTGGTTTCTATTTTCTATTTTAAAGATAATAGAGGACCCAGTTGTAGCGGCACCCGCTGCTATAACATTGTGCTCCACAGGTTGGCACTACATAGGAGGCCTGGGTTCAAGTCCCAGTTCAACCTAAAGGCCAGATGCAGTGGCATGCATCTGTAATCCAGCGACGCAGGGAGGTGGAGGCAGGATGATGAAAACTGAGAGATCATCTCTTTCTTAAAATAAATTAATTAATTAAAATGTAAAAATAACTAGGAGTTAGGTAAAGCCTTCTCTAATGGGTGACATTTGAATAGAGGCCTGAGGATGTGAAAGAACAAAGGTGAAGGGCCTTTGGTTTCTGTGGATTTGTCTGTTCTGGATATTTCATACAACAGAATCACACATTATGTGGTCTTTTATGATTGGCTTCTTTCACTTAGCATAATGTTTTGAAGGTCCATTCATGTTGTAGCATATATCAATACTTTGTTCCTTTCATGGCTGAACAATATTCCATTGCATAGACATACCACCTTCTGTTCATCCACTCATGCTATATTGCACATCAGAGCATATACAAAGGGCATGGTGCAACCTTTCTCTATGTTGGGAATACAAGAGGAAGGCCAGGTTTGGGGCACGAAGACAAAGAGTTCAGTTTTAGGCATATCAAGAGTGAGGTTTCGGGAACCAGCAGTTAGCGTAATGGCTATGTCGCTGGATTCCCACGTAGTCGACCGCGGTTCGTGTCCCGGACCCGGTGGCTTAAAACTCACGCCGGGCGCGTGTGCGTGCGTGCCCAAGATCCCGAGAGGAGAATGGAGGAGAAGGGATTGCGGCGTGACCATCCCCCCTGGGGGGTGATTTCTCGCTTTCTGTCTCTATGTCTCTCTCTGTCTGTCTGGCGAGCGCACGCGCCCTACAGTGAAAATCTCTCCAAAAAAAA
>NW_006159550.1:3592602-3594532 GCF_000334495.1 Tupaia belangeri chinensis | reverse complement strand
TGGCGAGCGCCCGGGCCCATAAATGAAAAACCCTCAAAAAAAAAAAAAAAAAAAAAAGTGAGGTTTCTATGGCACTTCTTGGTGCAGATGTCTAATTTATACTCACATATGCAAGCCTAAAACTCAAAGGTAAGAGGCATTTCAAGTATGGAGATATTGTTGAGAAGAGAAAGAATTAAAACACCAAAGTGCTGGGGCCAGCTGGTGGCATGGTGGTTAAGGGGCTGAATTCCATGTGACAACTGTGTGGCTCAAGTTCTAGACCAATGAAAAATCATGCTGGGCACATGTGCATGCATGCCCAAAATCCCAAGAGGAGAATGTAAGAAAGGAGATTGTGTTGTGGTCATCCTTCTAGGAAGTGATTTCTCTCTCTCTCAGAACAGCATGTACCCTGGAGCCAGCAGGTGGCATGGTAGTTAAGGCACTGGACTCTCAGATGGCCAACTGTGGCTCAAGTCTCAGACCTGGCTGTTTGCTTTCTTACTTTCCCTCTCTCTCTCTCTGGTCAAATTTTAATAATAATAATAACAACAACAAAGTATATTAAATTATTCTTCTTTTTTAAAAAAAGAGCATGTTCTCTTTAAGAAAAAAATTTTTAAAACATGGGAATGTACGAGAAAGCATCCAGATAGATCAGAGAGCGCTTATGTAGTATTTGTATGGCTTTAGTAGGTAGCATACGTACCCCTAAAGCTTAGTGGCTTAACAATGAAGAGTTCATTTCTACTACATATAAAGTCTACTGTCAGTCTAACACCTCTCTAGGCCAGCTCCATTTGCGTGGTAGCTCAGAGGTTCAGTCTGGCTCCGTCTATGAGTGCACCAGTTCAGTACATGACCACTACAGCTACTGCACCGGGGAGGAAAGAGCTGGAGCATGGGCAAGCACAAGCGTCATTGTCACTTGCTAGTTCTTGGTCAGAATTAGTCATCTATGGTTACCAGATTAGAAAGTATAGTAATATGAGTAACCAGAGAGGAGAGAAGAACCAGGTAACATTATTAGCAATATCTACCATTTTTCCACTGTGGAAGAGATTCCAAATCATAATCCAAAGGCAGTCTTTCTGTTTGCACTGAGGGTGGTGGGATGTGTGAATCCCGCAGGTAGACTTCTTGAACAAAGACAGGTTGCTTTTTTAATTTTTAATTCCTAGGAATGCACCGAGGAAACTAGCCCAAGGGAAACTGCTGCAGTCCCAATGAGATCAAGACCTCAACAGACTACGTGGCCTCCACAGGTCAGGTGTCACTCAGGTATAAAGCAATGCAGCCTCAGTTGCCCAGCTGCTGGATCTTAAGGCTTCCTTTGCTAATCTCATCCCAAAGAGAGAGAAAACCTACAAGATGGGAAGAGAAGATCAAGGTGGAAAGAAGGAAAAGAGCTGAACTTTATCTCTGTCCCAATACCTATCACAGTGTCTAGCTTGTGACTTAATTATTGCATTATCTGTGTGGCAGAGTAAGAGATGAAACACTTATTAATAAACAAAACTGGCTGGAGTCACATTGATATTCCATGTCAACGGGAGTGATACGTAACCTAAGACCTGAACTATAAGAGGCCTTTGGTAGAGGGAGAAGGTTTATTTCTGGGAAGCGGAGGCGAACACATGACAAAGGCTTGAAAATAGGTTTGTGCAAATGAAGAGAAGCAAGAAATGTGGCCAGAGAGGTGAGCAGGAGAGCACGCATGACATTGCTGGCCACTTAAAGGCATTTGGACTTTATCCTGAGAGCAATCAAGAAGTATTAAAAAGAATTAAGCAAGGGATGGCCCTATCAGATTTTGCTTGAGGAATAATGCTCTGGCTGAGTAAGGAAAATGGGCTGGGGTCAGCAGGTGGCATGGTGGTTAAGGCGCTGCACTCCCACGTGGTCAACCACAGTTCGAGTTCTAGACCTGGTAGCTTGTTTTCTCTTT
>NW_006159550.1:3582956-3592572 GCF_000334495.1 Tupaia belangeri chinensis | reverse complement strand
TGCACTATAGAAAATTTTAAAATAAAAATAAAAAAATAAATAAATACAATAGTAATTTAAAAAAAAAAAAAAAAGGAGAAGAAAATGGCTGAAGAGGAGACAGGACATGATATAGGGAGATACTGTAAGGAAGCTACTATAGTGGCCAGCAGGTGGCATGGTGGTCCCACATATCAACTATGATTCACGTCCTAAAGCCAGCAGCTTGAAAATCACTCTGGGCAATTGTGCGTGTATGCCCAAAATCCTAGGAGGAGAATGAAGAAGAAGGGATTGCGGCATGGCCATCGTCCTGGGGGATGATTCTCACTCTCTCTCACTGTCTCTCTCTGGTGAGCATATACACCCTATGTCAAAACCTAAAAAAAAAAAAAAAAAAAAAAGAAGTTACTATAACATCCAGGTACGAAAGGATAGTAGTCTGAACCAGTAGCAGTGAGAATGGAAGAAAAATGGACAAATGTCAAAGACCTGGTATATGAGCTAATATGGCCATAGCAAGGAAAAGCAGGGTCAAGTTTCTGGCTGCAGGATGAATAGGTATTTGGTGCCATTTAATGAGGAGTAATGTTTCTCAGGCTTGCCTCCGCATTCCGGTCACCTGAGGGTGCAGTTTCTGATTCGATGGTTCCAGAATGGGATCAGAAACTCTTATTTCTGACAAGTTCTATGGTGATGCCAATGTTACAGGTATTGGCACCACAGTTTGAGCAACAAGAAGGTACAGGACATAGGAGGAGGACGAATATTGAAAGAAAAATCAAGATAAATCAAAATCTCTCTCTCAAAAAAAAAAAAAGATAAATCAGATGTGATACATTAAGATCCCTTCAGTAAGTCTGAGTAGAGAGACTAACCCTGCAGGCAGTTAGACACAAGAATCTGGAGGTAAGAGGAGAGCTGGACGGAAGGAAGAGATCTGAGAGGCATCAACTCAGTATCATGGAAATTGCCTCCATTCCCTCAGCCCCACTGTACATGGAATAGAGAGGTTGGAAGTTAGAGTACAGTGGGTTGAAAAGTGAGAGATGTGAAAGTGGCTCTTTCAAGAAGTTTAGCTGTAAAGGGAAAGAGAAGCACAGAGCAATAGCTAGAGGAGAGCTTGGAGTTGAAGAAGAGTTTTTCTAAAAGGTGAGACAATTGGAAATGTTTTGTTTTTGCTTTTTTAGAGAGAATGTTTGCTAGGGCACATGCTCTTGCCAGAGAGAGAGGGAGACAGAGAGACAGAAAGCGATAAATCACCCTCCAGGGGGGATGACCACTCACAATCCCTTCTCCTCCATTCTCTCGAGATTTTAGGCATGCACGCACACACACCTGATGTGAGTTTTAAGGCACCAGGTCCGAGATTTGAACCGTGGTTGACTACATGGGAGTCCAGCAATGTAACCATTATACCATCTGCTGATCCCTGGACTGGAAATATTTAAGTTCTATCAGATATAACTGTCCACCCACAGACCACTACAAAGATCATCCAAGTTCCCCATTTGACATTTCTATTTCATCCTTTTTAATATCCAATGAACATTCTAATTGGACTAAGAATTTATATCTTAGTTTTAACAGCTGTATTATAACTGGGGTCTTCTACAGACATAATAATTTAAAATAAAGGAGATGGGCAACCAGTGGTATAGTCATTAGGGCAACAAGATCCCACATGGCCAACCATACAGTTCAAGTCCTGGACATGGAAGGCTAAAAAACGTGCTAGCCACGTGCTTGTGCATGCCAAAAGAGGTGCTTTCTTATTTTTTCTCTCTCTCTTTCTTTCTCACTTTCTCTCTCCCTGTCTCTCTCTGGTGAGTGCATGTGCCCTCTAGCAAAAAAGAAAGAAAAAAAAAAACTAAAAGAAGACATCAAGATATACCTATTATCCTTATTCTAAGACCCTCTCTTTAGAGGTTACATTTTGAATGCTCTCCTATCTATATTTTCACTACTAACAACTATTTTTTTCATACATTACATAGCCTTAGAGAAAATCTGATGTAAGCAATTAAAAGATAGCACCCAAGGACTTAGTCACTACCACTGAGAATCACAGAACATAGGAAAGTTTAGAAGTAACGAGTAAAAACGGGAAAACTACTTCACTTGGCATATGGAAATTACATGTGCTGACCAATTGCCAAAGACTGAATGATTAAAGCCAGTAACAGTAGGAACCTCCAAGAGGATTCTAGAAAAGGTCTGTGCCCTCTTAGAGTTTATTACACCAACCATGAAAGAGCAGTTTACAAAAGGCACAAGTAAAGTGTGGAAGACTGAGATAAAGAATAAAACTTACCACGAGATGTGAAATAGAAAGACATAAAAAAGAATTGTTGAAGGCTTTGAAAGAAAAGACAAGGGTGAACGATAAGCAGCAGAACAGGAAAAAAATACAGTGAATCCTAAAGGTTGACCTCATCATATAGTATTTATATAAGAAATATTGAACTGCAAGATAAGTTTATTAAGTACTTCAGAGTAAGTCCACATTGTGACACCAAAATTTATGCAGGAGATGTCATTGTTATTTACAGTTCATGCTTTTTAAAAAGGAGGAGGGATGCTACCTTAGAAACAATGGAATCCCAGTTGAAAGGACCTTGAACGGTCATCCGGTTCTTAAGGAAGGCGCAGTTAGCCACTAGCCTCCGGCTGTTAGCACCTGCAGGATCTGACTCAGATTCCTGGACAAGGCCACGTTCTTCGTTCTTCGGGGGCATCTGCTTAGCAATAAATAAGCAGGACAAGGGTATCAAGGCCTGGCCCCTGTGTGCCTAGCATAGGGCTCCTCTTTTCTCCAGAACTTCCTTTTTACGTTGGCCAAGACTCTGTCAGATCTACTTAGCAACCTGAGGCACTCTGCCCAATCAGCTTCCTCCTCCTTTCCCATCACAGGAATCCGATTGGCATCACTTTGTGAAAACTTTCCCTGCCTAATTGTGCTTCTACTTTCCATCATTTACTGGTATTATGCTCCCCACCCACTGATAAACCTAATGAACCCCTAACTAATACAAAAAAATATTACTTGCAATACATGTATCTGGTGTAGACTTATGTACAGAATATATAAAGAACCGTTAAAACACAGTAAGAAGGCAACCTTATTTTTGAATGGACAAAGATTTTATTTAAAAAGATATCCAATTAGCAAATAAATACATGAAATCATTTTTGATATTACAAGTCAGTCAAAAAATGCAAATTAAAATCATAGTAAGATAGCACTACATGGGGCTGGCAGGTGGCATGGTGGTTTAGAGCTCTGGATTCCCACACGGCCAACCACGGTTCAAGTCCCAGACCTGGAAGCTTGCTTTCTCACTTTCCCTTTCTCTCTGGCCAAAATTTAAATAAATAAATAAATAAATAAATAAATAAGAAAATTGTCATAATAACAAATGGAATTAAATAAATATTCTGAAAAAAAAAAGATACCACTACACACCCATCAGAACAGCTAATACTAAAAAAAAAAAAAAAAAACCCCCCCCCCCCACAAAAAAGAAAAAAATAAAAAAAAAAAAAAAAAAAAAAAAAAGCCAGGCTGTAGTACAGAGGTAATACACCTGGACGCACAAGAGAATAGTTAGTTCTGGGTTCACATTCAGGGCTCTCTCTGAGCATGCTGGGCACACACACAGGTACCCATGATCTGGGCTGGTTGGGGGTGGATCGTGGTGTGAGGATCCTGTTGGAGGTACCTGTTTATCTCACTCTCTCAATAAATAAATACTGGAAAAGATAAAAAAGATTGATACTTCTAAGTGAAATAGAGGCTGTCGAGCAAACGACAATCTCATCCATTGCCAGTGGGAGTGTACCATAGCACAACCACACTGGAAAGCAGTTTGGAATTTCTTACAATGTTAAGTTTACACTTCCTATGTGACTTAGCAATTCCACTTCTAGGTTTTTGCCTAAGAGAAATGAAAACATGTACATGGGGCCAGAGGGTGGCGAGGCAGTTGAGATACTGGACTCCCACATGGCTGACCACGGTTTGAGTCCCAGACCTGGTAGCTTGAAACTCATGCCAGGCACATGTGTGTGTGTACCCAAAATCCCAAGAGGAGAATAGAGGAGAAGGGATTGTGGTGTGGCCATCTCCCCTGGAGGGTGATTTCTCACTTTCTCTTTCTCTGTCTCTCTAGTGAGCACATGCCCCCCATAACAAAACCTCTCTCAAAAAAAAAAAATACACAAAATGAAGTGTGCATTAATGTCCATAGCAGTTCTATTAATAATAGCCCAAAATTGGACACAATCCGAATGTCCAACAATGAGTCAATGGACAAATCAGAATATAGCCGTAATGAAAATAGTACTTAGCAATAAAACAGAACAATCTACTGGTGCATGCAACCACATGCATTAATCTTAAAAATACTATGTTGTAGGGGCCAGCAGATGGCATGGAGGTTACATTGCTAGATTCCCACATGACCGACCATCGTTCGAGTCCCAAACCTGGTGGCTTGAAAATCATGTTGGGCATGTGTGTGTGCATGCCCAAAATGTCACAGGAGGAGAATGGAGGAGAAGGAAAGGGATTGTGACATGGCCATTTCCCCTGGGAGGTGATTTCTCACCTTCCTTCTCCACGTCTATCTCTCTCTCTCTATCCCCAGAGAGTGCATGAGCCCTAAGGCAAAATCCTATTTTATACATACACACACACACACACACACACACACACACGTTAAAAGAAAAATCTTCAGACGATTTAATTCAATGGAGTTTAACTGAGCAAAAATAAGCATGATTTGAATCAGGAAGTTTCCCAGAACAACTTCCGAGTGACTCAGGATGGCCTTGTGGTTGTGCAGCCTTTAACTTCTGGAAGAGGAAAGGGATGAGTGCAGGGAAGAGAAAGTGATGTATTAAAGGAACATGAAGGAATGAGGTAGATAAACAATGAGATTGGTTACATCTTAAAATTTGTCTACGTTAAAGCAGTTTAAAAGTCAAAATGCCTGAAGTCGACAGGTGGCGTGGTGGTTAAAGGCGCTGGATTCCCACATGGCTGACCAAGGTTCAAGTCCTGGACCTGGTGGCTTTCTCACTTTCCCTTTCTCTCTGTCTCTGTCTGGTCAAAATTTAAAAATAATAATAACAAATGGAAATAAATAAATAAAAAGGTCTAAATGTGTGTTATTGTCTGAAGCCTAGCTGCTGTGATTGCCTGTAAACTAGCAACCAACCAAAAATAAGCCTTTTAAATGAGGTCAGAGTAGGCATACAGTAACTAAACCAGGAGTACAGAGTGTTTTCTGATATATTTTAGCACCTTTTTGGATGGTTATTGCAAGAAAAGAAAGGCAATTGGTCTGTTTTGTTTTGTTTTATTTTTTGTTTATTTGTTTTTGTATCAAGAGACCTTAGCAAATTCCTTAACATTTCAACCAAAGTTGTTTGGGTTTTCTGGGCATACAATCATGTAATCAAAAAAAAAACAAATTATGTCATTTCTTTTTTTTGAGAGAGAGGTTTTTGTTACAGAATGCATGCGCTCATGAGAGAGACAGAGAAGAGAGACAGAAAGTGAGAAATCACCCCCTGGGAGGATGGCCACGCTACAATCCTTTCTCCTCTATTCTCCTCTCGGGACTTTGGGCACGCACCCATAGATGCCCAGCGTGAGTTTTAAGCCACTGGGCCCAGGACTCAAATCATGGTTGACTAAGTGGGAGTCCAACAACGTAACCATTACACCATCTGCTGGTCCCAAATAAAGTCATCTCTTACGATCCAGTATTTACACGAATTTGTTTTCCTCTCTTGTGTCCACTAGTTCTGCAAAAGAATTTAATAATGATGTTAATCACACATTCTCTTCTCTATACTTAAAATATATTAACATCCAAGTGTGTAAAATCCCACTTGCTGGACCAGCAGTTGGCGTAATGGCTATGTCACCTGGACTCCCATGTAGTCTACCACAGTTCAACTCCCGGACCCAGTGGTTTAAACTCACACTGGGCACGTGTGCGTGTGTGCCCAAGATCACGAGAAGAGAATGGAGGAGAAGGAATTGCGATGTGGCCATCCCCCCTGGGGGATGATTTCTTTCTCTGTCTTTCTGGTGAGCACACATGCCCTATAGCAAAAACCTCTCAAAAAAAAAAAAAAATCCTACTTGCTGCTAAATTTTTTCTAACATCTTTATCAATCTGTAGGTTCTATTTCATTTTGTTAAATTTTTTCAAATGATTTTTCAGCATTTATTAATATAAGTTTAATATGCTTATAGATGCCCTAATGTTACAATAGCTTACTTTTCTGAAATTAAACTTCTTGAATCATTCTTTTGATAAGGTACTGGGTACTCTCTTGAATATATCTTCATAAGCTACCTTGAACATCAGAGGATATTTTTATAGAGAGGTTTTTCCTTAGGGCATGTGCACAAAGAGAGTGACAGAGATAGTGAGAGGGAAAGTGAGAAACCAACCCCACGGGGAAATGGCCATGCACAATCCCTTCTCCATTCTCCTCCTGGGATCTTGGGCATGCACACACATGCACCTGGTATGAGTTCCAAGTAACTGAATTCAGGACTCAAACCACAGTCAGCCATGTGAGTCCAGCAACATAACCACTATGCCGTCTGCTGGTCCCTTGCTTTTGTTTTTTATACATCTTTATCAGGTAAGGTTGGCTTCACAGAATTATTTAGGGAATTTCTATCTTTTTCTCTGCCCCGAAACAGTAATTAAAAAAAAAAAAAATCCATCGTTCTTTTTTTTTTTAAAGAAAAAAATAATTATTTTCATTTTATTTACTATTACCATCACTTTTTAAATTTACTTCAGGGCACACATACTCACCAGAGAGAGAGAGAGAGAAGGAAAGAGAGAGAGAAAAAGAGAGAAGGAAAGCAAGAGAGCAAACTGCCAGGTCTGGTACTTGGACTGTAGTTGACCATGTGGGAATCCAGCACCTTAACCACCATGCCACCTGCTGGTCCTTCTTTCATTCTTTAAAGATCATAAAGGACTAAGGACCAGCAGTCGGAATAATGGCTATGTCACTGGACTCCCATGTAGTCAACCATGGTTCGAGTCCTGGCCCTGGGGGCTTAAACTCACGCCAGGCACATGTGTGCCCAAGATCCTAAGAGGAGAATGGAAAAGAAGGGATTGTTGCGTGGCCACCCCCCCCCAGGGGGTGATTTCTGGCCTTCTGTCTCTCTGCCTCTTTCTGTCTTTCTGGCGAGTACATGCGCCCTATAGCAAAAACCTCTCCAAAAAAAAAAAAAAAAGAAAAGGACCTAAAGGACTTCACTGTGTAACTGTCATGTCTCCATGCAATTTTTATAGCAGTTATTTAATCTCTAAATTTTCTTTATTGTAATTAGTGTCCTCTGTTTTCCACTTCTTGGGTCAATTTTGTTAGGAAGTCATTCATATCTACTAGGTTTTTAAGTATGTCGCTCTTGAGTTTGTTTTTAGTTTTTGCTATGTGCACTTACCAGAAAGAGATAGAGGAAAAGAGAAAGAGAAAATGAGAGACAAATCACCCTCTCTGGGGGGATGGGGTGGAGGGATGGCGATGATGCAATCCCTTCTCCTCTTTTTTTTTGGAGAGGTTTTCTCTATAGGGCACATGCGCTCGCCAGAGAGACAGACAGAGACATAGAGACAGAAAGCAAGAAATCACCCCCCAGGGGGGATGGTCACGCCGCAATCCCTTCTCCTCCACTCTCCTCTCAGGATCTTGGGCACGCACGCACATGCGCCCAGCATGAGTTCTAAGCCACCAGGTCTGGGATGCAAACCGTGGTAGACTATGTGGGAGTCCAGTGACATAGCCATTACGCTAACTGCTGGTTCCCATGCAATCCCTTCTCCGGTCTCCTCTTGGATTTTGGGCAAGCATACATATGTTCCTGGAGTGATTTTCAAGCTGCTGGGTCTGGAACTGAAATTGCCAACTGGAACCCAACACCTTAACCTCTACACCACCTCTTGGCCCTGTTACTTAAATTTTAGTTAGTAACTTTTAATATTTTCATTTTCTTCTCCATCAGTTATCCCTTTACTCATTCCCATTTTGTATAATTTTGGTATTTTTATGATAGTGGTGATAGATTTGGTTAAAGTGGGGACGGCTATAATGGATTTAGTGACGACAGCAGTTATGGAGAAGGCGGCCCTGGTTACTCTTGTGGACAGGGTTATGGAAACCAGGGCAGTGGCTATGGCAGGAGTGGCAGCCATGACAGCTGTAAGAAGGGAGGAGGCTGGGGCGGCTTTGGCAGTGGTGCTGGAAGCAATTTTGGAGGTGGTGGATGCAGCAATGATTTTGGCAATTAACAACAGTCTTCAAATTTTGGACCCATGAAGGGCGGAAATTTTGAAGGCAGAAGCTCTGGCCCCTATGTATGGCGGTGGAGGCCAATACTTTCCCAGACCACGAAATCAGGGTGGCTTTGGTGGTTCCAGCAGAAGCGGTAGCTATGGCAGTGGCAGGTTTAATTAACTGCCAGCAAACAAAGCTTAGCAGGAGAGAGCCAGAGGAGTGACAGAGAAGCTACAGGTTACAACACATTTGTGAGCTCCCCCATGCACAGTGGAGGCAGGGCCTAGCCACTACAAAATGTATTTTAACCAATACTCATGTGTATGGGCGAAAAACACAAGGCTGAATTTGTGACTAATTGTATAACTGGTTATTTTCGTTTCTGTTCTGCAGAAAAACGTAAACCATTCCAACGGAGACTTTTAATGTAGTTTTTTGGTTTTTTGCACCCATGCTGTTGATTGATTAATGTAATAGTCTGATCACGACGCTGAATAAAGTATGTGTCTTTTTGCCACGGGGCACATGTGCTCGCTGGAGAGAGAGACACAGAGACAGCGAGAGGTAAATGGAGAAATCATCCCTCTCAGGGGGTGTGGCCAAGCCACAATCCCTTCTCCATTCTCCTCCTGGGATCTTAAGCACATAGGGCAGCCGCCCCGCGTGAGTTTCAGGTCCGGGGTTCCAACCAGGGTTGCCCACGGGGGAATGCCGCGATACAAACCATTACGCCGTCTGCCAGCCCCCGGCCGCGGTACTGAACTTTCCGAGTCCACTGTCCCTTGCTCCCGGCTCCTAACAGTGAGAGCCGAGCACTCACACCCTTCCAACGCAGGGTGACGTCTGAGGGGACGTCTGCGGGAGACAGGCCGGGCAGGGCAGGCCCGCCACCTCCACCGCCCGAAGGTCTGACCGAGCCCGGCGTCTCCAAGCCCGCACCCCTGCAGAGCGGGGCGGGAGCGGAGAGCGCGTCGCTGAGGGCGCCAACTGCCGTCCGTGGAGGGCCTGGCAGTGGACGGAGGACCCGCCTCGCCCACAGCCGGCTAACGCCCTCACCCTGCGCCGACTGAGGGCGCCGGAAGCCCGGAAACCCCGGAGGTGCGCCCCGCCGCGCCACGTCTGCCCCGTCCACGCCGCCTCTGCGCACGCGCCACCGCCCGGGCCGCTGGCCATTTTCGCCCCGCCCCTCAGACCGGAAGGAGTCGCAGGCGCTTCCGGCGGCGTGCGTTTCTGTGGTTGCCTCGGTGATGTCCTGGGTTCAAGCAGCGCAGTCGGTCCGGGGCCCTGGCGACGAGGCGGACGTGTTTGACGGGGA
>NW_006159550.1:3573542-3582937 GCF_000334495.1 Tupaia belangeri chinensis | reverse complement strand
GGCAGCGGGAATGGCGGAGTCACATGCAAAGACGAGTCAAAGTATGGCGGGCTCGGGGGACCCGGGGACCCGAGTGCGGGACAGGGGCTGGAGTCGTGGAGAAGCGGGGTCGAGGGGGACCCCCACGGCCCGGCGCTGCCCTCCATCCCCTTGGCCGCCAGTCGGGTCCGCGTCTGCGGGACGTCCCCGTCTGCGGGGCGTCCGGGTGGGTTACTCCGGGGCGCGGTTCCCCGGCGCCTGCGCGCTCCGCACAGATCAGCTGCCCGGACTTGGCAGGTGCTGTGTGCAGCCGAGCGCAGGGCAGGGGGATCGTGCACCGACCGTGCTGCAGTAAGCGGTCATGGCTGTCCGAGGACGTGTGTCCCCGTCCTTGAGTGGCGTGAGCGGGTGGGGACCCCGAAGCTGGGAGTGCTGTTAGTCGAGACACAGGGAAAAGGTGAACTTGAGAATGTTGTGAAAGGGGAGTGGGAGGCAGCTAATACGGACAGTTGAGGGAGAATCTGCTAGGTGTGAGCTACTCTCCTGTAGTATGCCTCACTTCTCTGAGACCGAGCTGAGTTCTGGGTGAGGTCTGCATTCCCTGAATAGACTTGACAACAGGGAAATTGCCCCTGAAGCCGCAGTTGGGAATCCACCTTCGTTTAATGTTTCGGAAAAATGTTTATTTAGTCAAGAGTCATATACTCAACTACGGAAAGTCTGGGCTAGACCAATAAATACTGAGCATCTTTTGAGAGCTGTGGCACCCTGGGAGATGCTGGGCACCGTCCCTACCCACAGAGAATTTGCAGTTTAGTTGAATTTAGGTAGTAAGCAAAATTTCTCTCTTTTTTTTTAAAGAATTACTTTAATTTTATTTGTTACTATTATTATTTTCATTTGACCAGAAGAGACAGAAGGGGATGAGGAGGAGTGAGAAAGCAAGCTGCCAGGTCCAGGACTAGAACCCCTTTTGGCCATGTGGGAGCTGAGCACCCTAACCACCACACCACCAGCTGGCCCCAAGCAAAATTTCTAAAACAAGACTTCTCCCTTTTCCTAAGCCAGTTTGCTGTCTCTCCACTTCACCCTAACTCTTCATCCACCCACATTAATTCAAACCGTTGCCAAGGGACCAGACATAGTCTTTGTTTCTTCTTTGTAAAGACGTTTCTAACACAGGTTTTTTAAAAACTGTAAGAGTCAGTATTTTTATTTTTTTTCTTTTTTCTAAGATGGAAAGACAGTATTTTTAAAGATGTATTTATTTATTTATTCATTTACTTATTTTCATGTGACCAGAGAAAGACAGAGAAAGAGAGAGAGAAAGTGAGAAAGCAAACCACTATGTCCAGGACTCAAACCATGGTCGGCTACATGGGAGTATCCAGCACCTTAACCACCTCGCCACCAGCTGGTCCCAAGAGTCAGTATTTTTAAATTTGCCCAGTAAATCTAGACTTCAAAAGTGGGATAAGGAAAAATAAACCAATAATAAGCTTTTATGAGAAGCATGGTTTACTTTGGTTATGTATTTATGCCATGTTATGTGCAGTAACATATCAAAGGCCTGTTTCATCAGTTTTCTAAATTGGTTCTATGCCTGTCTAGAAAAGCCTGGGATGGTTCATTTGGTGTTAGTTACAGCTGCAATTCTTCATTACTTAATCTTAGGAAGGTTATAGAGATGGAATAGACGCTGGCAAAGCAGTTGCGCTTCAGCAGGGCTTCAATCAAGGTTATAAAGAAGGTGCAGAAGTCATTATCAACTACGGACAGCTCAGAGGAACATTGAGGTACTTTAAGAACTTAAATGCCAGTGGTGTGGTGGTTGAGGCG
Organism: Tupaia belangeri chinensis; assembly: GCF_000334495.1. Taxonomy (NCBI): domain Eukaryota; kingdom Metazoa; phylum Chordata; class Mammalia; order Scandentia; family Tupaiidae; genus Tupaia; species Tupaia belangeri. Next base: position 3,581,119 of record NW_006159550.1, on the reverse strand, counting down.
TTGAACTCACACATGGCCAACTGCAGTTCAAGTCCCAGACTTTCTCACTTTTTCTCACTGTCTCTCTGGTAAGCACACCTGTCCTACAGCAAATTTTAAAATAATGATAATTATAATTAATTAAAATAAACTTTTTAATTATTTTATTTTATTTATTAATTTATTTTGATCAGAGAGAGAGAGAGGGAGAAAGTGAGAAAGCAAGCCACCAGGTCCAGGACACGAACCACGGTCAGCCATGTGGGAGTGTCCAGCACCTTAACCACCATGCCACCTGCTGGTCCCAAAATAAACTCTTTAAAAATCTCAAATGCTGGATTTTTTTTAAAGAGAGATTTTTGTTATAGGGCGCATGTGCTCACCAGAGAGACAAAAAGTGAGAGATCACCTGCTAGAGGGGATGACCACACTATAATCCTTCTCCATTCTCTTCTGGGATTGCACACACACGCACCCAGCATGAGTGTTTTGTTTTTTGGGGTTTTTTGGAGGGGTTTTTGGTATAGGGCGCCTGTGCTCACCAGAAAGAGAGAAATCACCCCCCAGGGGGGATGGCCACGCCGTAATCCCTTCTCCATTCTCCTCTGGGATTGCACACACATGCAACTGGCGTGTTTGTTTTTGTTTTTTGGGTTTTTTGGGGGGTTTTTTTGAGAGGTTTTGATATAGGGCACCTGTGCTCACCAGAAAGTCAGAGAGAGAGGAAGAAAGCAAGAAATCACCCCCCCAGAGGGATGGCCATGCTCCGTGGTCCCTTCTCCTCCATTCTCCTCTTGGGATCTTGGGCACGCACTCACACGCACCCAGCATGAGTTTAAGCCACCGGGTCCAGAACTTGAACCACGATCGACTATATGGGAGTCCACCAACGTAGCCATTACGCTATCTGCTGGTCCCCAGCATGAGTTTTTAAGCCGCCAGTCCAGGACTTGAACTGCAGTTGACTACATGGGAGTCCAGCGATGTAACCATTATGCCATCTGCCTTTCCCAATGCTGGATCATTTTAACCTCAATTCTACTGGAGGTATTTATGAAAGTAGTGTATAAAAGTAAAGTGTTGGGACCAACCAATGGCATAATGGTTATGTTGCTGAACTCCCACATAGTCTACCACGGTTCAAGTCCTGGACCCAACAACTTAAAACTCACACCAAGTACATGTGTATGTGTTCCCAAAATCCCAAGAGGAGAATGGAGAAGAAGGGATTGCAGCGTAGCCATCCTGAGGCGTAATTTCTTGCTTTCTATCTATCTCTGGCAAGTGCACATGCTCTATAGTAAAAATCTCTCTTAAAAAAATTAAAGAATAAAAATAAAGTGTTTCAAGTGCTTTTCAGTTTATAAACAAGTGCTACAGAGTGTGGTGAGCATGTGTGGTCAAATGACATGGAACTAGGAGCACCTCAACTTTGTCTTCTTTGATGCTTTATGTCTTTTAAACTATATACACAAAATGCTTCAAAGAGTCTCTAATTTGTGTGTGTGGTACTTTTACTATAGTGTCCATGCACTTGCTGGAGAGAGAGGGGGAGAGAGGAAAGTGAGAAAGCATGATTTTCAAGCCGCCTGCTCCAGGATTCAGATCACACAGTTGGCTATGTGGGACCCAGCCACCTTAATCTCTCTGTCACCTGCTGGCCCCAGAAAGTCCCTATTTAAAAAAAAAAAAAAAAAAAGTTTATTGTGTTTGAGGATTTAGAAAATTCAGCGGTGAGGGACAGTTTATTACAGGAGAAAAATGATCAAGTGTTCATCCTCAAGTCACCTGCTGGGTCATTGGAAAAGTCATGATGTATTTTTCTATATATTTCTATGAAAAAAATGCATCATGATTTTTCAGATGACCCAATAGTTAAATCTTTTACATGTCTAGAAAGCTTACTACTGAATCATATTAAATCTATTAGGACTAGAAGAATTTTTACCTTCTTCAAGAACATTGTTAGTAGCTAGGCAAACAAAATCTACTCAGTAACAAACCTAATATAGTGAAGTTTCTTCAGAACTTTTTTCTCTAGCCTTCAGTCTTGATGGCGAACAAGTATATGCTTAAAACAGTGGTTTTTAACTTTGTCTACACCTTGAAATCACCTTGGGAAGCTTTAGAAAAAGATGCTGGTTAAGCCATAATGGTTAAGGAACTGAATTTCCACATAGCCAACTGCGATTTGAGTCCTGGACCCAGTGGATTGAAACTCACACCAGGTGTCTGTGTGTGTGTTCCCAAAATCCTAAGAGGAGAATGAAAGCGAAGAGAGTGCAGTGTGGCCATCGCCCCTAAAGGGTGATTTCTCACTTGCACCCTCTCTGTCTAAAAGAAAAAGGTATTACTAGAGATTCTGATATGCCTAGTCTGGGACGTGACTTTGACCTCGATAGGTTTAAGAGCCCTTCAGGTGATTGTAGTATGTATGAAGATTGGCAGTCACTAGTTTAGAAGCTGTTTGATGTCATTAAAGGAGAAACTAATTTTTTTCCTAGAGAGAGATTTTTGCTATAGAGTGCATGCACTTACCAGAGAGAAAGAGAAAGACAAAGAGATAGAAAGCAAGAAATTACCTCCCTGGGGGCAAGGGGGGGGTGGGACAACCGCAGTCCCTTCTCCATTCTCCTCTTGGGATTTTGGGCATGAAGTACATACACCCAGTGTGACTTTCGAGCTGCCAGGTCTGGGACTCGAACTGCGGTTGACTACATGGGAGTCTGGTGACATAACCATTATGCCATCTGTTGGTGTCAAGGAGAAAATAGAGTTGTGAAGGAAGGGTCTTGAATTATCAACAGTTTATATAATTAAGTACAGTTGCTCAACTTGTATTAAAAGTAATATCCTTGTTTTGTTCCTGTAACTTACTGTAACATCATTACTTACCTGATTTTTTACTTGCATTATTATTATTAATCCATTTTTGTATGTGTTATCTGAAAGAAAAATACATAGAACTTACCAGACATTCTCAAAGTCTGTAATTGTGTGACAATTTTTTTCTATTTAATTCTTGTTCATATTTTTGTTCAGTGCTTTGCTCTCCTGGTGTCACCTTCATGGTAATAGTTCAACTTTAATCACTAAAATAAATCATCTTCTGGATGCAGTTGGCCAGTGTGAAGAGTATGTGCTCAAACATCTGAAATCAATCACTCCACAACCCCATGTTGTAGATTTATTGGACTCCATTGAGAATATGGACCTTTGTCATGTAGTTCAAGCTGATAAAAAGACCAATGAAGCTGAAGATGAAAGACTCTGTGAAAACAATGCTGAATATAACAAAAACTGTAGCAAGAGTCCTGTTGGGCTAGAGTGTTCATATGTAGGATGTGGCAGAACAGAGGAGCGTGCACATGCCAAAAACCCAGGCCTCACCTGGATTTTAGAACAGACAGCCAATTTAGTTAAACAGCTAGGAGTGTCTGTAGACATATTACAACACCTCAAACAGCTGTAGAAGCTATCTTTCTTTTTCTAATGGTGTTCAGAATGCTGCTTAGAGCATACTTTCCTGACAAGGTGGCCAAAACCTATACAAGTTTCTGTGTTGAATACTTCTCCTGTAGCGTTATTCTTTGTGGAAATTTGAATGTTTTCAAACTTAACACTATTAAATATAAGCCCCTTTTCTCTGCCACGGCTAATATTTGTATAGTATATTTTTAAGATATGCTCAGGAATTCCAGTTGTTATTATTTTCAAGCTGCTGTCCATATCTGATCATTAGCAAAAGTGAACAAGGATCCAACATGCTTTATAATAACTCTACTTTCTCCTGCTGTCACCTCAGGTAGTCATCCTGATCTCCAGTTAATCAGACCAGAATTACCAATGGCAGACATGAATATAGGGAGATATACAGGCATAGACATGTATCTAGATAGGAAGATACACATTGAAATTAAGAAATTGCATGTGTGAGAAACTGAAGCAATGTTTATATTGTGATTAAATTATTAAAAACAAAATACAAAAATGTTATTCTGTGTGTGTGTGTGTTTTTACTTTTAGCTACATTTATTTTATGCCGACTTTATTCCGATGCCGTAAGTATTTGTTTCTTCTGGGATATCTTTTTCTTCTGTACGACTTCCTCTTCCAGTTCAGGAACAATTTGCTCCTTTTCAGTGAGGATCATCTTAATGTGGCAGGGAGAGCCCATGCAGGGGTTAATCCTCCACCCATGAGATCTGTAAGATGGGACATCTTGGGTGCCTTGTTCACCTGAATATGCTCAATGACCAGAGAATCTACATCTAACCCCTTACGCTCAGTATTACTCTCTGCGTTTTAAGCAATAATATATATAGCACTCTTTGAGCCACCAGCCTTGTGTCCAGCCCTACTGTTTGGCCTGGGCACATCTACCAAAGTCGCCATTGTAATGACAAAATGGTATGCACTGCTTCTGTAAAGTAACATCCTTCAGATGCTTGGTGGCTTTTTAGATATGCATATTTTTGATGGCCTGGGCAATTTCACAAGTGTTCTTCAAATGAATGTGAAGATTTGAACCTCTTGATTTGCATGACTTTGTGGGGTTCTCTGGGTCAAGTGAATAGTGAACTATTTTCAAAGATCACCTCAGGCCGCTTAAGAGAAAGCTTGTGCTGATTTAAAGTAAGCATTCAGTGAAAACGTTAGAAAAGGCATTTCATGCTCAAGTCTAAGGAAAATCACCTACTTAGTCTTTCCAAATAGGGAGTTAGTGGTGTTGCCCAACAATACTCCAGGTGTTTTGATGTTTTGCCATAGGATGCATGCACTCACTGGAGAGAGAGACAGTGAGAGGGAAAGTAAGAAATCACCCTCCAGGGGGATGGCCATGCTGCAGTTCCTTCTGGGATTCTGGGTGCACACGCACACACATACATGATTTTTAAGCCTCCAGGTTCAGGATTGGAACCATGGTCAACCATATGGGAATCCAGCACCTTTACTACGTTGCCACCTGCTGGCCCTAGCCATGTTATACTAAACTGCAGGTTTGCTTCATAATCACAGAATAAAACACTGAAATCACTGGCATTTATATTACCTTGGAACAGTATTTTTTTTTTTCTAGCATAGACAAAAATTAGATTTAAACTTTGGCTCCAAGATCTAAGTATGTCAAGGTTAGGAAAGGATTTTTTTATCACTTTTTGGGGCTCCAAACAAATTTGTATGATATTGTCTGACTTCAGAGCCACCAAAATAATTACTCCACGTTGATAGCCTTCATTGCTATTTCACCAGTACTTACATCTGCATCTACTTTAAAAGGCATATACTGAGATAGTGGTGAACATCTGGCAAAATAAGTCTTCAGCAGAGTAAGAAAATGTGCCACCGTGATCTTACCTAGCCTTAGAGTTCACAGAACATTAAGAAATCGGATCAACAAATTTGAAATCGGGCCATTTGAGATTTCACTATTTACCTTTTTTTCTTTAACATTATTTATTAATTACTATTTTTCAATTGGTTTTAGGGCACATGTGCTAACCAGACAGGGAGAAAGCGAGAAAGCAAGCCACCAGATCCAGGACTTGAACCACAACTGGCCATGTGGGAGTATAGTGCCTTAAGTACTAAGCTACCTCCTGGCCCCTCATAATATTTACTCTAAAATAGAATTTAATAAGTATGAGTGAATCTAGAGAAAAAAGTTGTTATAGGCTGAGTATCTCTTACCCAAAATGCTTGAGAACACAAGTGTTTGGATCTTGGAATAATTGCACATATAGAATTACTTGTCTTGGGGATGGGACCCAAGCCTAAACGAGATCCACTTGTATTTCATGTATACTTACATGCATAGCTTCAAAGTAGTTTTATGCAATATTTCTAATAATATGCATAAACCCCTCTGTGCTAGTGAGGGGGATCTGGGAGTACTCTGTTGAGATACTGGGGCAGCACCAGACCCAGCAACTGGGCCCTTACCCCACTGGTGCAGCCAAGCAAAGGGCTGGAAGTGCCGGGCATAGCTAAGGGCCTCCAGCTGCTTCTTGGGGCATGAGGAAAAGAAAACAAAAGGTCATGTGACACTAGGTTAAAAAAAAGTAATTAGGCCCAGCCGTGGTGGTACGGGCAGTGTGCCCACTGCTGCAGGACATGAGGCCATGTAGGGAGGCCCGGCTCAGGGCCGGGGTCTGCATGAATGTACTAGGTGCCCTATGATCCTGGCTGACCGGCCTGGGAGAAAGATCACAATGTAAAGATCTCATCACAGCTGCCCCCTCCCTTTCAGGAAAAAAACAATGCTTGTATTTCTCCAGATGTAAGCACTATTTCAAGGATTTGCCAGTTCATCTTGTAATACACGTTTGTCTATGGGTGCAGACAAAACCTCAAATCCAAATGGCTTATTATAAGCAGTCTCTAAAGTCTTGATGTTACTCAGTCCTGCATATTAGATATGAAATGAACATCTCTAATAATGCATTTCAAGAAAGTCTCCCTGAGCACAAATTTCATGAATGTAGTAAATCTTGAGATTTTATTCCTTTTGCCATCATTGGCTATATCCGGTGTTTGTGTAGATGTTCGTAGAAAATGATGCTGAGAATTTAGTGAGTCGACAAGACTTAGGGTTGAAAACATCTCAAGTTTGCTTTAAAAAAAAAAAAAAAAAACATAGAACTACAGAGGAATATTAACGATTTGCTCATACCTGTGTCCCCCAGAACAGATGTGAGTGAAGGAAATCTAACTTACCTTGTGTCTCTCAGCCGGATGCATGCGTTGTAGACCTGCCAGGTCTTCCCAGGAGAAGACTTCACGTGAACACGAATGGTAAGGCAAGATGTCCCCTGAGCTGGCATAGGGAGTTCAAAAGCCCTGGATCCATCATTAAGCTGAGTTACATGGCTACTTAGAAACAGAAGTATCATCTAACATAAGTTAATTCTAGGTGCTGACATCTGAGATTTTTAGTTTATTTAACTTTTTTTTTTAATTTGATCAGAGAGAGGGACAGAGTGAGAGAGAGAATGAAAGAAAGAGAGGGAAAGTAAGAAACCAAGCCACCAGGTCTGAAACTTGAATCTTGGTCAGTCATATGAGAATCCCTCACCCTTAACACCACGCCACCTGCCGACCCCTATCTCAGATTTTTTTTTTTTTTTTTAAGCCAGGAAACAGGTTAGGATTCTGTTCAAATGGTAGGTGCATGAACCTATCAGTCTCATGTACTTTTATCTTCTGTTCTGGTTCAATTTTCCTGATTAAATTCTGGGATATAATATTCAACTCCAAACTTGTCACTATGATTAAGTTGGCTACTTTCTTAGTTTTTGGACTCTTAATTCCATGTGTCTGTGTTTAATTTTCCTGATATAGCACACCCTTGAGAACTTCTTGGAGATCTGGTCTGGTGCTGGTAAATTCTTTCAGGTTTTATCTGAGAATGTTCTTGTCTTTTCTTCCCACCTGAAAGATAATCTTGCCAGGTACAGTATTCTTGGCTGAAATTGCTTCTCTCTTAACACTTTGAATATATTTTCCCATTCTCTCCTCGCTTGCATTGTTTCCGATGAGAGATCTGCTGTTAGCCTGATGGGATGTCCTTTGTAGGTAACTTGATGTTTTTCTCTTGC
>NW_006159550.1:3562612-3573416 GCF_000334495.1 Tupaia belangeri chinensis | reverse complement strand
TTTTCTCTTCTACATCTGAGATTCTATTTTCTGAATGATCTAGTCTGCTTTTAATACTTTCAAGGGAGATTTTGACTTCTTGTATTATAGACTTCATCTCTAGCAGTTCCGTTTGAGTCTTTTGTAAAGTGTGTAATTCCTCCTTTAGATCTTGCAAGAATTTCCTCATCTCCTGGAACTCATCAACTTCTTTCTCCTTTCTCTTTAGCAGTTCATTATCTCTCTTCTCTTCCATCTCTATTAGCTTCTACATTATGAATGTCCTTATCAGACATTTCCATGATTTTCACCGAACTGCTTGTGGATGAAGAAGAGTTACTCTTTTCCCTTGGAGGAGAGGTATTTTCTTGTTTTCCTGTATTTCTTGTGATCCAGCAGTGATTTCTTGTCATCTGATGGATGGTGTGTTTCTTTCAAGTTCTTGAAGTTCAGCCACTAGCTTGTTTGCTGGAGGCTGAATTATCAGTAGAAAATCTTCATTCCCTGAAATATCTAGTTCGCTGGAGCCATGTGGAACCTTCTTCTGAAGGCCCGGCCTCTTCTGCCTCGGATATTTTTTTTTTTAAGTGGGGGTGAGAAGCCCAGAGTACTCTGCTTTTCTGACATGTCAGTTGCTAAAACTGCAGAGGCCACAGCAATGTGATCTACAAAAAGGAACTGGGCAGCAGAATTTGGATGACTGGAGCTGGGGGTAGATAGTACCATAAAGACCCTGTTGTGGGGAGGTCTATCTTTCACTCATGGACTAAATAAGTAAACTTTAAAAATGATAGTAATGAGTAAGTAATTTTGCAATATAATATTAAAATCTTTAAAGACAAAAATTTTAGTTTAGTTTCAGCTATTAAGAAAGAAAAGACGGCCAGTGACTAACGTGGTGGTCACGGCAGCTGGATTCCACATGGCTAACTTCATGGTTCACCTGGGGCTTGAAACATGCCAGGTGTGTGTGTGTCCAAAATCCTGAGAGGAGAATAGAGGAGAAAGGCCTGTGTGGCCATTCCCCAAGGAGGTGATTTCTTTCTCTCTCTCTCTCTCTCTCTCTCTCTCTCTCTGTCTCTCTCTCTGTCACTCTCTGGTGAGTGCACATGCCTTATAAACTTAAAAAAACAGAAACTACACAAAAAGAGTGAATGGAAACACACAAAAATATTAGTTTCTAGCAGGACACTGGGTACATAGTTCTATTAGGAAGGAGGACTTAGAGGGGACCCAACAGTGACGAGGTGATTAAGGTGGCAGATCCCACATGGCCAGTTTTGCAGTTCAAGTCCTGAATCCAGTGGTTTGAAAATCTCACTGGTCTGGACGCATGTGCATTTATGCCCAGAAATGTCCCAAAGGAAAAAAGAAGGAAAAGGGATTGCAGCATGTCCATCCCTCCTGGTGGGCAATTTCTCATTTTCTTTCTCTTCCCAGCGAGTGCACACACACCATAGCAAACTTTAAAAGAAAAAAAAAAAAGGACTTGAAGGAAGTGGGGGAAATAGAGGATGAGGAGAACAATAGATAACACACTGATTTCATTATACAGTTACTATTTTAAAAACTGCATTTCTTAATTTGTTTCATCCTCATATCAACCCTATGCCTCAAAACTGTCCAATTACAGCTACTAAATGACCCAGTTGACATTTAAACCAAGGCACATTTGGCACCAGAGTTTGTGATGGGATAGATACTTCCTAAACAACACAGCAGCACGGATTGTGTTTGACAAGAAGACTGTGAATTACATCTTTCCCTTGTTGTTAATTTCCACTTTTTTGCATCATTTATGTTTTCTCCAATAAGCAAGTGTTATTTTTATGATGAAGTGTGTGTAACCGGCAATGGACCAGCCCATAGCCTGGTGACTGAGTCAGCTGGATCCCACATGGATGACCGCACAGTTTGAATTCCAGATCCAGAGGCTTGAAAAACATGCTGGATGCATGTGCTTGCATGCCCAAAATCCCAAAAGGAGGGAGAAGGGGAGGGGAAGAGATTGTGCCATGACCACGCCCCACAGGGGTGCGTTCTTGCTTTTCATCTCTAGCTCACTCGTCTCTGGTGGGCACACAAGTCCTCTGGCAATTTTTAAAAACTACTGTTAATAATAACCAACAGTTATAAGGAATGAAAAATTTACCAGAAGCTTGTTTTCTGTACATGCAGGAAAAAAGAAGTACGATTTCCTGCTGGGAGAAGATCTTTATCATCTAGAAAGTGACATGGAAAAATGTGTTTAATATATAGACAATTTCTCCATGGACTCCTTAGACTTTCTTTAGTTTCTTTAAACAATTATTTTCGTTAAACTCATTTATTTATTTTAATTTGACCAGAGAGGACAGAGTGAGAGAGAGAGAGAAGGAAAGCGAGAAAGCAAGCCACCAGGTCAGCCATATGGGAGTCCAGCACCCTTAACCACCACGCCACCTGCTGGACCTGAACTCCTTAGACTTTCTACCCCCTTCATGGGAGGCTAATTTGTGCCACTCACTTTGTGGCAATGAGTCTTTAGCTTTCATTTATTCCAGCGCAACTCAGCAAGGGGTGTTTGCTCACCACTTATACATACTGCAGTACATCTGTCCAAAAGAGCCAAGTGTACTCGACATACGGCCAACTCCATTTTTCAGCCCTGCACATCGTCTGATCTTTCCAGAAAGACACCTACACATTCAGTTCTGTGGAAGTTGAATCCTGGGTCTTTCACACGTGTGTGCAACGCCCTGCACCTTTGGAGCCTGTCTCCTTCCATGGAGCTGTTGAACTACTTCATGGCCACTGGGTGGTGCTAGTGCACCCCGATACGTTGGTGCGTGTTTCATTGCTGGGTAACGTGCTCTTCACTTAGACTTGGTCATGAGGACAAGAAGCTAACGATTATCCCTAAAACTATGCCAGAGAGGTAGAGTCATTTGCAAGCTGAGTTTTTGGAATATGTCAACAAATAAGAAATTAAAATGCTTCTCCATTTTAAAAACTCTAAGCTGAGAATTTTTCTTAAAAAAAAAAAAAAACTATAAGGAAACCTGTTCGTAACAAAAAAGTACATTTCGTTACTTAAAGCTCTGGGAACTAAAAGACCTACAACCCAAGCATATAGCCTTCACTCAGTAAGCCACATTAAATTCTATTTCACACGCGTGGAGCATCTCTACCTGTGAGCTGACATTCCCTGAACTACTGCAAGCCGTTTCCATCTCTTGTTCTCCTGCTCTGGCTCTAACTCTCACATAGCCACATCGAAAGACAGTCTTTCTGGATTTAAAAGAAAGGAGAGACAACCTTATTAACCTACTCAGATTTGTATATATCATAATCCTGTTGAGCCAACAAATGTACAACCAGACACAACCCCCACATCACATACAATCATTCTATCTAATAGTTACACCTGGTTCCTTATGGACTGCATAAGTTAGCATCATCTATGTATAATGGATACATTTATAAAAGGGATATAGGACTGTACATGAAATTTTCTTTTTTTTTTAATGTATTTTTGCTGTAGGGCACGTGCACTTACTGAAGAGCAGAGAAAGTGAGAAATTACAATGGCCACAATCCCCTCTCCTCAGTTCTCTCGGGATTTTGGGCACGCACACTCACATGCACCTTGAGTGAGTTTCAAGCCTCTAGGTCTAGGACTTGAGCCAGTGGCTCGACCTTAACCACTGAAGCCCCTCTACATGGAATTTTTAAACATAAAATATAAATGACGTGTCAAACCCCTGTAATAATAAAATAAGAGTGATTTGGCAACAATACTGGACTGGAATAAGGGTACAATGTAAGAAATCTAAAACTAAATAACTAAAAAACTAAAATAACTCCCTTTTTCTTATTTGGCAACATTGCAAAACACTTCTAAAATAACCAGGGACTCTCTAACTTGCAATTATAAATTATGCTGTGAAACATCAAATTATTTGTTTATTAAAGACTAACCATGAGGAGCCAGCAGGTGACATAATGGCTATGGTGTTAAACTCCCACATGGCTGACTGTGATTCAAGTCCCAGACCCAGTGCCTTGAAAATCATGCCGGGCACGTGTGCATGCATGCCCAGAACTTCAGGAGAAGGATGAAGAAGGGATGGCAGCATGACCATGCCCTTAGTGGGGGTGGGGGATAGGGGGGCGTGATGTCTCAGTTTCCTTCTCACTGTCTCTGTCTCTCTCTGCTGAGTGTATATGCCCTATGGCAAAAACATTTTTTTAAAAATCTGCAAGGGGCCAGCAGGTGACGTGGTGGTTAAGGCATTGAATTCCCACATGGCCCACCACAGTTCAAGTCCCTGACCTGGCTACTTAAAAATCATGCTGGGCATAAGTGCATGTGTGCCCAAAATCCCAAGAGGGAAGGAATTTTGGTATGACCATCCTTCCTAGGGGTGATTTCTAACTTTCCCTCTCTATCTCTCTCATAGGGTGCATGTGCCCTGTGGCAAAAAAAAAAAAGCATAAATTAACAGTATAGAAAGTAAACATAGATACCAGAGACAGTGTGGGAGGAGAGTGGGAGATGGCAGAGGGTAAGGGATAGGGTATCAAGGATGGGGGAAAAAAGCAAAACATACAGGAAACAAGAAATGGAAAATTATTTGTTGACAATAACATGTTTGTTGATGTGCTTGATTGAGACAATATACAGTGTACTCTGGATGGAAAATCTCATTTTGTATGCTGTAATGATGTACAGTGAATGAATGTAAATAAATTTAAATAATAAAAAAAACATAAATTTATTTTCTACTTTTTTTTTTGCTATAGAGCATGTGTGCTCACCAGAGAAAGTAAGAAAGCACTTCCCAGTGGGGATGACCATGCTGCAATTCCTCTTCCTTCTTCATTCTTCTTACAGGATTTTGGGCACTCACACACATGCACCCTGTGTGTTTTTCAAGCTGCCAGGTCCAGGACGTGAAATGCACAGTTAGTCATGTAAGATCCAGTCACCTTAACCACCACTCCACCCACCAGCCCACTAACCATTCATTTTTTAACCTATTAGAAATAATATCAGGAAAACTTATTTAATACATTCAGACAGTTTAATCTCAAGTAAAAGCCCATGACATATATTTTCATTTAAGTCATTTTGGGTTGTTTTGTTTTGTTTGTTTTTGCTAGAGGGTACAGCCCTTGCCAGAAAGAGACAGAGGAAAACCTCCTCTCATGGGGAATAGTCCTGCCCCAGTCCCTTCCCCTCCACCTCCCCTCCTTTCAGGAGTCTGCCATAGATGCACACACCTGGCATATTTTTCAATCCACCAGGTCCAGGACTCAGACCTTGAGGTTAGCCATGTGGGATGTGGCTGCATTAACCACCAAGCCATGGAGCCAGCCCCCCAATCATTTTGTTTTTCTATTTAAGATGCTATTCAGTAATAATGTATTATTACTCTATGAATTTAAGTTTTCTATATCCCTTTATAAAAAGCATGCGATGTCCAGAACCTGGCGGAGTGGTCATTATGACCCACCCCACTCGTCTGCTTAGAGCGTTTGGTTTCTGACAGCTGCTAGAATAAGGGACGGCCATCACGAAAGGTCGCAGCGACACTGAGGTCAGAGATGTGATGGCCTTTAGCCCAGCTACTGGGAGGCCTCTGCCTGTTCCGAGTGCAATGACGCTCTGACCTCATCACAGCTTGCTGTCTCCCCAGGAAGGAACCCGGGCACGACTTGAGCAGGTCAGGCAGAGCCGTCGCCATCGACAGAGGGCGCTCAGGAGACGGATGGGAGGAAAGCTGGCAGAGAAAGATGCCGAAGGTCACCGTGGCTTTCGATTTGCTATAGCAGTACATGTTTATCACGTGTGAGATATTTGTATCCACTTACCTAATATCTCACTTTTAGGAATTCAATCCAAAAAAAAGCAGATATTTTTAAAAACTCAGCACATCAATATTTGTTACATTCTGTCTAGAATAGAGCAAAATTAGAAACAACCTAAACACTAACAATAAAATTAATTGTTAAGTAAATTATGAAAATATCTACTCAAAGAAGGTCTGGTGAGTGGCATGGTGGTTGGGGCACTGGACTCCCACATTGCCGACCATAGTTCAAGTCCTGGACTGCTTTCTCACTTTCTCTCTCTTTCTCTCTCTCTCTCTTTCTCATCAAATTAAGTGATAATAATGATAATGAATAAAATTAAATAAAATAATCCTTTTTAAAAAGTTTACTCAAAGAAATATTACACACTCTTTACAAATTATGAGAACTATATAGAAATAAGGAAAATGTTTATGATATATAAGTGAAAGGCAGTATAAAATGTTATGTATTCACGTAGATCATTTTAAAATGTGTATTTTGCAGGTAAAATGGCATTATTCTTAGATAAAGAAATTAGTAATGTGGCAATATTTTTTTTGAGAGAGAGATTTTTGCTATAGGGCACTATGTGCTTGCAGAGAGACGGAAAGCAAAAAATCACCCCCTGGGGGGATGGCTATGCTGAAATCCCTTCTCCTTCATTCTCCTCCTGGGACTTTGGGCATGCACACGCATGCACCTGCCCAGTGTGAGTTTAAGATGCTGGGTCCAGGACTTAAAACTTGAAAATCAAAATTTAGAAAAAAAGCAAATGCAATTAAATTCAAAATAGGAAACCAGAAAAAGATTTCCAGATTAATATCTGTGGAGGGAAAATACAACAAAGAATCATAAAATGTTATTAAGTTCATTCTTTCCAATTATATCAAACTTCATTTCTTAAAATATACATAGTGAAATTTAAACCCCAGTGAAAGAGAAAGGGAGTGCAGATGTAGCAGAAGCCATTCATTTTTGCCTCTAGTGAGTTTTTTTTGACAGCCCTTAATAGATTTTAATTTGGCTGATATCAACATTTACATGGACTGGGTAGCACCTAGGTATGTTGTCAGTAATGAATAAAATGACTTTCTTAACAATCTCTGAAACTGCCTTCTCCTAGCAAAATAAAAATATTGCCCTGGGAGCCAGCAGGTAGTGTAATGGTGTAATGGACTCCCACAGAGCAGACTGCTGTTCAAGTCCTGAACCTGGTCAGACTGCTGTTCAAGTCCCTAACACTGGGCATGCGTGTGTGCCTGCCCAAAATTCCAGGGTAAGAATGGAGGAGAGGGGACTGTGGTGTGGCCATCCCCCTGGGATGGGGGGTGATTTCCCACTTTCTTTCTCTCTCTCTCCTGTCTCTGTCTCTCTGGCAAACACACTCATCCTATAGCAAAAAATCTCTCTATTTAAAAAAAGGTAGAAAAATAATGCCCTTCATTTAACTTGTCACAATATTGCTTCTGTTTTTTCGTTCTTTTAAAAAAATGAATATGGGGATCAGCATTTAGTGTAATGGCTATGTCGCTGAACTCCTATGTGGTCAACTGTGGTTTGGGTCCCGGACCTGGTGGCTTAAACTCACACCAGGCGCATGTGCATGTGTGCCCAAGATCCCGAGAAGAGACTAGAGGAGAAGGGATTGAGGTGTGACCATCCCTCCTGGGGGTTGATTTCTCGTTTTCTGTCCCTATGTCTCTGCCTCTCTGGCAAGCACACAAGCTCTATAGCAAAAATCTCTCTCAAAAAAAAAAAAAAAAAGTGACTGAGGTAAAAATGACATCATTAAGGTGGACCCTAATCCACTGTTATCCTTAAAAGAAGAGGAAATTTGGACACCCCAAAAAGATACCACGATGCCAGCAGGTGGCATAGCGGTTAAGACACTGGATCCCACATGGCCAACTCTGCTGGTTCAAGTCCCAGATCCAGAGGCCTAAAAACACACTGGGCCACATGTGTGTGCATGCCCAAAATCCCAAGAGGAGAATGGAGGAGAAGGGATTGTGGTGTGGCCATCCCCCCGGGAAGTTAATTTCTCACTTTACCTCTCTCTCTCTCTGTCCTTTCTGTCTTTCTCTAGCATGGTTCCTATAGCATAACTAAAAATAAAAGGGAAAAAAAAAAAAGACATTCGTGTACAGAGGAAAGACCACGTGAGGTCACAGAGAACGTGGCCATCTACTAATACAAGCTGGGGGTGGGGGGGGAAGCCTCAGAAGAAACTTCTGACACCTTGATCTTGTATTTCTAGCCTTCAGAATGTAGAGAAAATAAATTTCAGCTGTTTCAGTCACCTGGGCATCTTGTTATGGCAGTCCTAGCAAAATACACCCCTCTAGATTTTTCTAGATTCTTCCTATGGGCATCCTAGCAAGTGGTACCAATTCCTTTTATAAAAATTTACCCCTGAAGCAGAGATTTACTAAATAACTACTCTATCTGGGGGGTTACATTTGTGAACAATAAATTCCCCACTGAGGAGGCCAGCAGCTTGGACTTTTCCCTAAAAAATATATTCTAGGTATTAGTTTGTGTCAGTAAAGATAACTATTAATATCATTTATTGAGGGTTCTGCCTATTCTGAGCCCTGGGATAAACTCTTTGCTCACGTTGTCTTAGAGTGCCCCTGTATCTCTGCACCAGAAGAGATGATAGACTTGAAATCCCTTTGGAATTCTAAGGTTCAAGCTAAATATAAAGCGGTTTGCCCCATCAGCGGCACTTTGCAGACTCCCTACTAGCCATCAAGCCCGGGAGGAGCCTTGGCAACACTGACGTCTACCCATGAGTGTCAGCTAACTGAGGACCCCCAAAAATGAGATCTGCCAGGGTGTTTGGCTGCAGTCAACAGATGGATTCTGGTCAATGGAAACAACATAGTAATAATAATGTATTGCAGGATCTTGGGAAACCAAGGAAGAGTCGCTCAGAACTGTGCCATTGTTCTCACCCGTTCCCTTTGGATTCTAAATCCGAGTCAAGAGTATCTAGTTATTCTATAGCAAATTTTTAAAAATAATAATAACAAATAAAATTAAATAATAATTCTTTAAAAAAATAAAAGCAAGGAGAGCAGAGATTTAAAAGCAAGATGAGTCAGGCTGGATCCATGGTCTGGTGGTTAAGGGAGCTAGATTCCATATGGCTGACTGCATGGGTCACATCCCAGTCTAGTGGCTTGAAGAAAATGCCAGGTGCATATGTGTGCATGCCCCAAATCCTTCTATGATGGAGAGATGGAGGAAGAGGGATTGTGGCATGACCACACTCCATTGGAGGGTGTTTTCCCCTTCCTTCTCTCCCTGTCTCTCTCACACACCCTCTGGCAATATTTTTAAAAATAAAATAAAGAGTAGTAAGGAAGATACAGTTTTTTCCCCTAAATTATATTCTAAATTACCTTTAAAGAGGTGGTTTTGAGGGACCAGCAGTTGGCATAATGGCTATGTCACTGGACTCCCATGTAGCCCACTGTGGTTTGAGTCCCAGACCCGATAGCTTAAACTCACACAGGGGGCATGTGCATGCATGCCCAAGATCCTGAGAGGAGAATGGAGGAGAAGAGATTGTGGCGTGGCTATCCCCCCGGGGGGTGATTTCTTGCTTTATCTCTGTCTCTCTCTGTCTTTCTGGGGAGGGGGGCCCACATGCCCTATACCAAAAACTTCTCCCTCAAAAAAAAAAAAAAAAAAAAAAAGAAATGTTAAAATTTCTCCAATATTTCTTTAATTTCAACCTAAATTTAATTTTTTTGTTATAGACCTTTTAGTTCTAAAAATCTGGTGTCACTTAGTTTTCCCTTGGCAGATTGACATCTTGAAAGCTTAGCAAAATCTGGAAGAAGGAAAAATGACAACTACTCCCACACACTGCATTAGCAGAGATAGGGTTCACCAGTGTTTCTTTTCTAATAATGAAAGTCCCCATTCACGGGCCAGCAGGTGGCATGGTAGTTGAGGTGTTGGATTCCCACATGGCCCACTGCAGTTTGAGTCCCCGACTCAGCAGCTTGAAAATTACAACAAATTAATTGATAAATAAATAAATGTTTTGTTTTGTTTTGTTTCTTTAAAAAAAAAAAAAAAAAAAGAGGGACCAGTGGTTGGTATAATGGCTATGTCACTGGACTCCCATGTAGTTGACCGCAGTTCAAGTCCCAGACCCGGTGGCTTAAACTCACCCCGGGTATGTGTGTGTGTGTGCCCAAGATCCCAAGAGAATGGAGGAGAAGGGATTGCAGTGTGGCCACCCCTCTGGGGGGTGATTTCTCACTTTCTGTCTCTGTCTTTCTGGAGAATGCACATGCCCTATAGCAAAAACCTCTCCAAAGAAAAAGAAAAGAAAGCCCCCTCTCAAGGAGACGACTTCCCTACTTATATGAAGTATGTGGAGTTAGGGCTGACTCCAAGGTGAGTGGTTAGATGCTGCTCATTAGAAGCCCAGATCTCACAAGGTGACCATGGTTCAAATCCAGGCCTAGTCAGCCAGAAACGTACTGGCCCATGTGTGAGTACCTGAGATCCATAGGGGAAGACGAGGAATGGAGCCGTGACATGACCAGACCATGTGGAAGGCATTCCTCCCTCTCATGCAGGCACACGCTGGATCATAAAATTTAGAGAGCGAGAGCCCAAGAAATTGCTTCGTTCTGGTCTCTGAATGTTGTATCTGGATGTATTATCGGGTATTGCTACAGATTTTTTCTCTCAGCTGAAAATGTCAGAGTGAACATATTGAAAGAAACTGAGTCCTGGATATCAGCCAACCTTTCCTCATTTCCTGCCCCTCCTCTGTACCTCCTATTATATGAGATCATGAACTCCCTTGTTGTGAAGTCAGATTGAATTTGGGTTTTCTGTTACATGCAGCCGATGTCATCTGAACTGATAAATTCTGCACATGTACATTTAAAAACTGAGTTAAAACCCTTATCTCACAGTTTATGGGAAATCCAATAACCTCCCCATGTTTTTTTTTTTT
>NW_006159550.1:3561466-3562471 GCF_000334495.1 Tupaia belangeri chinensis | reverse complement strand
CCCAAGTGGGGATGGCCACGCCGCAATCCCTTCTCCTCCATTCTCCTCTCGGGATCTTGGGCACACACGCACATGCGCCTGGCGTGAGTTTTAAGCCACCGGGTCGGGGACATGAACTGCAGTCGACTATGTGGGAGTCCAGCGACATAGCCATTACGCTAACTGCTGGTCCCCTAATACCAAACTCTTGAACACTGCACTGGTCCTGAACTTGACCTCTCTTTTTCACTCATTCTGTTTCTCCTCTCTCTCTCTCTCTCTCTCTCTCTCTCTCTCCCTCCATCCACTCATATCAGGCGCACAAAGCTCTGAGTATGTGTGAATACATGTATACACACAAACATGCTTGTCAAACTTTTTCTTTTTTGTTAGAGAAAGTTTTTCTATAGGGCACTGCACTTGTTAGACAGACAGAGAGAAACAGAAAAATCTGCCCCCCAAGGGGGATGGCCATGCCATAATCCCTTCTCCCCTATTCTCCTCTTGAGATTTTGGGCACACACACACATGTAACCTGCATCTGTGTTAAGTTGCCGGGTCCAAAACTTTAACTGTGGTCAACAACATGTGAGCCCAGAGACATAACCATTTTGCCATTTGCTGGTCCCTACACATGCCAAATTTTAGTAAAGGTTAAGATTAAGAGAATAAAGTTTACATCAATTCTGTAAAACTTCTTAAAATATTAGGTTGTTTGGGGGCCGGCAGGTGGCATGGTGGTTAAAGGTGCTGGATTCCCACATGGCCGACCGTGGTTCGAGTCCTGGACCTGGCAGCGTGCTTTCTCACTTTCTCTCTTTCTCTCACTCTGTCCCTCTCTGGTCAAATTTTAAATAAAGAATTGAATAAATAATAAATAAAGTTAAATAAGATAATTTTTAAAAATATTAGGTTGTTTGGAAAGTCATAATGTACTTTTCTGGTTTTCTATGCAAAAATATGTCATGACTTTCCCAAGGACCCCATAGCTTTTTTTTTTTTTTTAATTTTTATTTTCATCATAAT
>NW_006159550.1:3547435-3560130 GCF_000334495.1 Tupaia belangeri chinensis | reverse complement strand
TGAGCCCCCGGCCGCGTGGCCCCCCCTGGGGGGGGCACCGGCCAGGCCGTTCCTGGCGCTCGGCTGCGCTGGGGGGTGGGAGCCCCCCCAGGACCCCCCCCAGGACCCCATAGCTTATTCAATACTTTTTTTCTTTTTAAGTTATTGCTATAGGGCACCTGCATTCACCAGAGAGAGAAAAAGTAAGAAATCACCCCTCTAGGGGATGGCTATACCTCAATCCCTTCTCCCCAAGTCTCCTCTTGGGATTTTGGGCAAGCGTACACACGTGCCAGGCATATTTTCCAAGCTACCAGGTCCAGGATTGAACCATGCAGTCAGCCATGGGGGATCCAGCTGCCTTAACCACCACGTTGCCTGGCTGGCCCTCAACATCCTTATTTTTAAACATCCTCTGCAATTTGATCTACTGGAATGTTTCACCAATCTCCTTCCATACTTAACAGTCTCTGGTTTCATTTTCCATGCTAGTCTTTTCAGGAAAAAACACTTCGTCACTATTTCTACATCTTTCCAGATCAATTTATTTTTTCACCTCCTGAGGGATCTGGCTTAACTTTGTGTATCAAAACTTATTATAGGACTGTCCTGTAGCTAGCGGTTAAGGGAGCCAGATCTCACGTGACCAATCCTGGTGAGCAGTGTGAAAAACACATGTGTGAGTGCACCCAAAATCCCAACGGGAGGGAGGAAAAGTGATGGCCGTGTACCCACACACCATTGGAGGATGCATTTCCCCTCTCCCTTTCTCTCTCTGTTTCTCTCTACTGAGTGTACCCACCCTCTGGCAATTAAAAAAATTAATTACACGCCCTGCTAAATTAAATGCCATCTACTTTGGGTCTTACTTTTCTGAGTAAGTTGCAAAACTGAAATTTTAGTCTGTCCTTTCTTCCTCCTCTACCAGCTTCTGCAAATGGAAGGAAGGAAAGAGTAATTTGGGGGCCAGTAGATGGCATAGTCCAGCAGGCACTGGACTCCCACGTGGTCAACAGCGGTTTAAGTCCTGGATCCAGTGGCTTGAAACCATGCCTGGTACACGTGTGTGCATGTCCAAAATCCTGAAAGCAGATGGAGGAGAAGGGATTGTGGTATGGCCATCCTCCCTGGGGAGTGAGTTCTTATGTTTTTGTCTCTCTTTCTCTCTTTGTCTCTCTGGCAAGTGCTTGCACCCTATAGCAACAATCTCTTAAAAAAAAAGTAATTTTTCCCCTATGAATTCTATCACTCTGCCTGAGAGAAAAACACAGCTAAGTTCACTTCAAGTTTTAAATAACATTTTTTTCCCTGTGATACATACTAATGCTAATATGATGAGTAATCACCCTAGAATATTTGCTAAATGGGTCTTCTCAAGAACTGAATCTTTTTCCAATTCTACAGAGAACTACAACATAGAAACCTCTGATTTTTATTACCAATTTCCATTCATGATAAAACTTAATTTTTTAAAGATTTGAATTTTTAAAACTTTCTTCTGGGGCCAGCAGGTGGTTTGGTGGCTAAGTGCTGGACTCCCACGTGGCCGACTGCGTTTCAAGACCTGGACCTAGTGGCTTGCTTTCTCACTTTTTCTCTCTCTGGTGAATACACATACCCTATCACAAGTTAAAAATTAATAATAATGGGACCAGCAGGTGGTGTCGTGGTTAAGGCACTGGACACTCCCACATGGCAGACTACGGTTCAAGTTCCAGACCTGGTGACTTGCTCTCTCACTTTCCATCTCTCTCGTTATGTGTCTTTCTCTGATCAAATTTTTTTTAAATGAATGAATAAAGAAAATTAAATAAAAATTAATAATTTAAAAATTAATAATAATAAATAAAATTAAATAATTCTTTAGGAAAAAACCTTCCTTCCATAAATGAGCAAGTGAGTGAAAGAGACAGCATTCCCAGAAAGGTCTTAACAAAGCAATTCACCCTCAGCTCCAACCAGCCCTGAATCACCGACACATTCATGCTCAGCGTACTCAGGGAGGTCTCTGGATGCAAATCAAGAGCCTTCCCAGGTGGGTCAGCTTTCAAGAGCTTTGTATCTCTATCTGGCTCCACATGGTAAAACTGTAAAAACTTCACAAATCCATTGTCTAACTCTCTCTGCAGCTCTCCTAGGTATATCAAAAAAGCCAAGCTGTGTTGCTATTTGTGCTTCACGAGTCTATTGGGTGGAGTGGGTGGATGTGGTGTCCTGCTGGCTTTAGCAGATTGGTGATTTTTCAGGCACAGGCTTGGTCGCTGCTGAGTGTATTTCTGCATCTCTAACCAGATATTCTCTTAGATCTTTTATCTCCTTTCTGCCTTGCTGTCTCTTTGAGCCCCTCTAATTTGTTCCCAAAAGGATGGAAGTGACAAACATAATCTCAGGAGGATCAGTACACCACAAAAATTTTTCTTTTTTTTTTTTAAGAGAGATTTTGCTATCAGGCATGTGTGTTTTCCAGAGAGACAGAGAGAAAGAAACTGAGACATCACCCCCCAGGGAGAATGGCAATTTCTTCTCCTCCATTCTCCTCTCAGGGTTTTGGGCACCCATGTACATGTGCCTGGCATGAGTTTTAAGCTACCAGGTTCAGGACTCAAACCATGGTCAACTATGTGGGAGTCCAGTGATGTAACCATTATACCATCTGCTGGTCCCACAAAAAATGTTCTATTAGTTACTCCTGTGTGGCCCAGTTTTCAAAAGTAAACTGCTCTCTTAATTCATTCCTTATTTTTTTTAAAAGGTTTTTGCTATAGTGTGTGTGCACTCACCAGAGAGACAAAGAGAGACAGAGAGACAGAAACTGAGACATCAACCCCACATGGGATATGGCCACACCGCAGTCTCTTCTCCCCCATTCTCCTCTTGGTATTTCAGGCATGGCACACGCACATGTTCCTAGCATGAGTTTTAAGCCACCATGTCTGGGACTTGAATTGTGGCCAGCTATGTGGGAGTCTGGTAACGTCACTATTACCCATCTGCTGGTCCTTATCCATTCATTTTTTTCTTTCATTTGTCCATTTACTATTTACTGTCTGTCTTCTTTGCAGCCACTTGCCGGATGCTCTTCATAATTATGTCTCTTGTAGTTAAAATACTTCACACTTTACTAGTTTCACATAAATTTCCAACCTATTTAACATCTCCTCCAAGTGCCTGCTTAATTCTTTTGATAGAGAAAATTTTGCTATAGAGTGCGTGCACTCGCCAGAGAGAAAGCAAAAAATCACTCCCTGGGGGGATGGCCATGCTACAGTCCCTTTTCCTCTCGTCTCCCCCTGGGATTTTGGGCACACATGCACATGCACCCGGCATGAGTTTCAATCTGCCAGATTTGGAACTCAAACTGTGGTCGACTGCATGGGAGTCCAGCAACGTGACCATTACATGATCCACTGATCCCATGCCTGCTTAATTCTCATAGGACTCAGTGCAAAAAAGGTCCAGGTAAATCTAGGAAGTTGCACTGTTTTTTACAGTTTAGTGTTACCATTATAGTTAGTTATCCTTAAAAGTGAAAAAGAAATACTGCTGTAATCAGACAATTAACCCTAGTGCTAGTTGGCCCTGGGATCTTTTACAGTGTTGCTATAGTAGTGTTAAAAGTGGTTACGGGGAACCAGCAGTTAGCGTAATGGCTATGTCGCTGGACTCCCACGTAGTCGACCGCGGTTCGTGTCCCGGACCCGGTGGCTTAAAACTCACGCCGGGCGCATGTGCGTGCATGCCCAAGATCCCGAGAGGAGAATGGAGGAGAAGGGATTGCGGTGTGACCATCCCTCCTGGGGGGTGATTTCTCGCTTTCTGTCTCTATGTCTCTCTCTGTCTGTCTGGCGAGCGCACGCACCCTACAGTGAAAATCTCTCCAAAAAAAAAAAAAGTGGTTACGGAACTTTGACCTGAGTGCAATTAAAAGTAGGAATTCTTCTGTTGCTGTTCTAGGTCTACTCACTGGATCTCCCAACTTACCAGTAATATCAGGGCCTGAGCATTCTCCTGCCCAGAACGTTGTAGTGTGGTGATGCTGGTCCTCCCAAAACTTACCTAGATGACATTTTCAGAACTGTGCCTCGGAACTAGCAGGTGGAGTAATGGTTACATTGCCAGACTACCACATGGCCAACCGCAGTGTGAGTCCAAGATGTGGCAACTTTAAACTCACGCTGGGCACCTGTGCGTGAGAAGAAGGGATTGCTGCATGGCCATCTCCAGGGGTGATTTCTCACTTTCTGTTTCTTTGTCTCTCTCTCTCTGGTAGCACATGCACCCTGTAGCAAAAGTCTCTCAGGAAAAAAAAACATAGAGAGGGCCAGAAGGTGATGTGGTGGTTAAGGGTGCTGGACCCATGTGCCCGACGTGTTTCGAGTTCCAGACCTGGCAGCTTGCTTTTTCACTCCCTCTCTCTGTCTCTCACTCTCACTCTCACTCTCCCTCTGTCCCTCTCTGATCAAATTTAAATGAATAAATAAATAAAGCTAGATAAAATAATTCTTAAAAGAACTGTGCTTAACCAAAAAAGTGATTTGTTTCATTTTATTTTGAATGATACCTGTTTATGTAAAATAATACCAACGAAAACGTCTGTCTCAGAATAGATGCAAACCGCCCAAAACTACAGCCCACGAAGCAGTGATGCTACTGACTTGCATTAGTTTGCTGGGCTGCCATGGCAAGGTGTACACACTAGATGACTTAAACAGCAGACACTCACCGCCTCACATTTCCGGAGGCCAGAGGTCCAACATAGGGATGCTAACAAGGTTTGTTCCCTCTGTCCCATGCCTGTGTCCTAGCTCCTGGTCACTTGCTGGCAATCTCTGGCATCCCTTGGCTTGCAAGATGCATCACCCCAATGTCTGAGTTCAGCTTCATATGACATTCATCCTGGTATTCATGTCTGTTCCCAAACTTCCCCTTTTAATAAGGACACTAGTCATGCAGAGTTAGAGGCCATCTCTTCTCCAGTGTGACATCATTTTTAATTGCCTTAACAACCCTATTTCCAAATAAGGTCACACTCTGAAGTGCTGGGGGTTAGGATTTAAACATAGGAATTGGAGGAGGGGGAGAAAAAATTCAATCTGAAACACTTGCCTTTAAACATAACACTGGCAGGAACCAGCAGTTAGCATAATGGCTATGTCGCTGGACTCCCACGTAGTCGGTTCGCGTCCCGGATCTTGGGCACTCACGCAAGGCATGTCTGCGTGAGTGCCCAAGATCCCGAGAAGAGAATGGAGAAGGGGTTGCGGTGTAACCATCCTCCCTGGGGGGTGATTTCTCACTTTCTGTCTCTATGTCTCTCTCTGTCTGTCTGGCAAGCACATATGCCCTATAGCGAAAACCTCTCAAAAAAAAAACCATAACACTGGCTTGGGCCAGCCGGTGTGGAGGGCAGAGGACTAGATCCCACCACCGTGGTCTCTGCAGTTGCAGAGGCAGTAGGAGCAGAGGGGAAGCAGGGCCACTCGGCTCCAGCTCACCACCAAAGCCCACTGCCGAGCCTAGGGTGTGGGAGGAGGGGCTGACTTGGCCTTCAGGATCACCACCCCAGTCCTCGCAGTTGCAGAGCTAGAAGTCGAACAAGGATACTCACTCTGCAGCTAATTCACATCAAGAGGAAGCACACACACAGCTACAGAAACCTACTCCAAAAAAGTAGCAAGAAGTGAATTCATCGCCATATGTCTAAAAAAATCACAGCAGAGCCTCAAGAAATGTGAGAATAGCAGAAAATACTTCCCCCACAAAGAACCATAATGACTCCACACCAACAATAAAGCCCATGAAATCACGGAAATAGCAGAAAAATCATTCAAACTATTTATCATAACTAAACTCAATGACATACAAGAGAAAACAGACAATCAACCCCAGGAGATAAGAAAATCTTTCCATGACTTGAAGGAGGAAATCCATAAAGAGAGAGACAATTCTGAAAAAGCATCAAACAGAACTTCTGGAGTTAAAGAATCCAATGCAGGAAATTAAAACCTCCCTTGAAAGTATTAACAGCAGATTAGACCGAGCAAAAGAAAGAATCCCTGACCTT
Organism: Tupaia belangeri chinensis; assembly: GCF_000334495.1. Taxonomy (NCBI): domain Eukaryota; kingdom Metazoa; phylum Chordata; class Mammalia; order Scandentia; family Tupaiidae; genus Tupaia; species Tupaia belangeri. The sequence goes on along the minus strand of NW_006159550.1, from coordinate 3,554,087 downwards.
TAAGACTAAACTTCTCACTTAGTCCAAGCAACCAAGAAGAATGTAAAAATAGTCCCTAAAAATGAGGACAGCAATCGGGAAATCCTTGACACCATTAAATGGCATAAGTCACATAATTAGTATTCCAGAAGGTGAAGAGATAGGTAGAGGCTTAGAACATCTCTTTCATGATATAGTGGTTGAAAGCATTCCAAACTTAAACATGGAAATCCAAATCCAGAAAATACAAACACCGAATAGATTTAACATGTTAAGATCTTCTCCAAGGCACATCATAGCCAAACTGGTGAAAATCAGAGACAGAGACAGTATTTTAAAAATGTTGGGGCCTGCAGGTGGCATGATGGTTAAGGTGCTGGGCTCCCACATGGCCAACAGCAGTTCAAGTCCCAGACCTGGTGGCTTACTTTCACATTGCCCCCGGCCTTGTCTCTCTCTGGCAATGGTTTATCAATTTTGTTTATCCTCTCAAAAAACCAGTTTTTTGTGTCATTGATTTTTTTGTATAGTTTTTTAATTTTCTCTATTTCATTTATTTCTGTTCTACTCTTTACTATTTCTTTTCTTTCTTATTTGTTGATTTGTTGTTGTTATTGTTGCTTTTCCAGCTCCTTAAGATGTGATGTTAAGTTATTCATTTGCCACCTTTCTGGTTTTCTTCTTGTGAACAGTAATGGCTATGAACTTCCCTCTTAGACTGCTTTCACTGTGTTTCAAAGGTTATGCAGAGTGATGTGTTCATTATCATTGGTTTCAGTGAGTCTTTTCAGTCTTAATCTATTTGGTGGTTTGAAAGCCATTCAGGAGTAGGTTGTTTAGTTTCCATGTTTTTGTGTATTTTTGAGGGCTCTTTCTGTGGTTGATTTCAAGTTTAATTCTATTGTGGTCAGAGAAGATAGTGGGTATAGTTTCTATAGTTTTAGATTTATAGAGGCTTATCTGTGGCCTGTAATGTGGTCAGCCTTTGAAAATGTTCCATTGTGGAGTTGAGAAAAAAATTGCACTTTGTAGGTGTCAGGTGGAATGCTCTCTATATGTCTGTCAGTTCCATTTGACTTATGGTATCAATTAATTCCTGTGTCTTTTTGTTTTGTTTTGTTTTTGTCTAGATGACCTGTCTAAGTGGTGACAGTGGCATGTTGAAATCCCCAGTAATTCATGTGTTGCGGTCGATAGCTCTCTTTAGATCTAGCCGTCTTTTTTTATTTTATTTTTTTTAAGAGATTTTTGCTATTAGGGAGCATGTGCTCACAGGAGAGAGAGAGAGACAGAGAGACAGAAAGTGAGAATCACCCCCCAAGGGGGGGTGGCCATGCCATAATCCCTTTTCCTCTATTCTCCTTTTAGGATTTTGGGATTTGGGGCACTCATACACACACACCTGGTGTGAGTTTGAAACCACTGGGTCTGGGACTCGAACTACAGTCAGCCATGTGGGAGGATGTACCAGTCTTTCTTTTAAATATTTGGGTACCCTGACATCAGGTGCAGAAATATTTATGACTGTTATGTCTTCCTGGTGAATTAATCCTTTTAGAACAATGTAGTGTCTTGTTGGGTATAGTATCCTTGGTTGAATTTTTTTTTTTTTTTTGGAGAGATTTTCACTGTAGGGCGCGTGCGCTCGCCAGACAGACAGACATAGAGACAGAAAGCGAGAAATCACCCCCCAGGGGGGATGGTCACGCCGCAATCCCTTCTCCTCCATTCTCCTCTCGGGATCTTGGGCACGCACGCACACGCGCCCGGCGTGAGTTTTAAGCCACCGGGTCCGGGACACGAACCGCGGTCGACTATGTGGGAGTCCAGCGACATAGTCATTATGCTAACTGCTGGTTCCCTCCTTGGTTGAATTTTTTAAAAAAGAATTTTGAATATGTCTTCCCATTTTTTCCTTGACTGCATCATTTCAGAGAGATCTGATGTTACTCTAATGGGGTGACCTTTGTAAGTAACTTGACAGTTCTCTTTTTTTTATAGAATAATTTATTTAATGTTATTTATTTATTTAGAGAGTCTTTTTTTTTAAGAATTATTTTATTTACCTTTATTTATTATTATTATTCTCCAATTTTACCAGAGAGAGAGGAAGGAAAGTGAGAAAGCAAGCCACCAGATCTGAGACTCAAACACAGTTAGTCATGTGGGAGCCCAGCATCTTTAACCACTACATTGTTACCTGCTGGCCTGAGAGTTGTTTTTTGTTTTTTTGTTTGTTTGTTTGTTTGGTTGGTTGTTTTTTGTTTGCTTGTTTGTTTGTTTGTTGAGATATTTTTACAGGGCACGTGTGCTCACCAGAAAGACAGAGATAGACAGAGAGACAGAAAGCAAGAAATTACCTCTCCAGGGGGGATGACCATGCCACAATCCCTTCTTCATTCTCTCCGAATTTTGGGCACACGCACATATGCACCTGGCATGAATTTTAAACCATCAGGCCTAGGACTCAAACTGCAGTCTACTATGTGGGAGTCCAGCGACATAATCATTATGCCACCTGCTGGTCCCATTTAGAGAGATTTTTGCTATAGCACACGTGCACTTTCCAGAGAGACAGAGAGGGAAAAAGTGAGAACACCACAATTCCTTCTCTTCCATTCTCCTCATGGGATCTTGGGCACATGTGGACATGCATTTAGCATGATTTTCAAGCCACTGGGTCTGGGACTTGAACGACAGTCAGCCGTGTGAGAGTCCAGTGACATAACCACTATGCTATCTGCTGACCCCTCTACAAAACTTTTAAAGAAAAGCTAACCCCAACTATCCTCAAACTGTTTCTTTCTTTTTTTATTTTAAGAAGTTTTTGTTTGGTTTTGTCTGGTGAGCACATGTGCTCACTGGAGAGAGAGACAGAGATAGTGAGAGGGAAAGTGAGAAATTACCATCCAGGGGAAATGGGCAGGGTGCAATTCTTTCTCCTCCATTCTCCTCCCAGGATCTTGGACATGCACACTCACATGCCCAGCATGATTTTCAAGCCACCAGCTTCGGTACTCAAGCTGTGGTTGGCCATGTGGGATTCCAGTGACATAACCACTATGCCATTGGCTAGCCCCTTTTATTCTTTTTGTAAAAGATTTATTTATTATTATTATTTTTTAATTTGCTATGAGGCACATGCATTAACCAGAGAGAGAGGAAGAAAAAAAGAGAGAAATAAAGAAAGAAAGAAAGAAAGAAAGAAAGAAAGAAAGAAAGAAAGAAAGAAAGAAAGAAAGAAAAAGAAAACAACCAGGTCCAGGACTCAAACCACAGTTGGCCATGTGGGAGTCCAGTGACTAAGTCACCTTGCCATCTACGGGCCCCACTCAAATTATTTCTAAAATTCAAAAGGAAGGAATGATACCAAACTCATTCTATGAAGCCTCCATCTTGACACCAAAACCAGACAAGAACATAAAAAACTACAGACCGATAGCCCTGATGAATAGTGATACAAAAACTTTCAACAATATACTAGCCAACCAAATCCAACTGCATTTTGAAAAGATTATATACCATGACGAAGCGCACTTTATGGAGATGCAAGGATGGTTCAACATATGCAAAACAATAAATGTAATATATCACATTATCAGAAAGATAAAACCATATGATCATAGATGTAATCATTTGTTAAAACAACATCTCTTCATGATCAAGACTCTCAGTAAAATAGGAGTAGAAAGGACATTCCTCTACAAAATAAAAAACATACATGGCAGGCCCATTATGAACATCATACTGAATGGGGAAAAGCAGAAAGCCTTCCCACTAAAAACTGTAAAAAGACAAGATTACTACCTTTCTTCACTCCTTTTCAGCACAGTGCTGGAAGTTCAAGCCAATGCAATCAGACAGTAGGGCAAAATAAAAGGGATTCAGAGAGGAAAAGAAGAAGCTAACCTGTCCCGATTTGCAAATGATATGATTATACGCACACACACACACACACACACACACACACACATAAATGCTAAGAAATCCAGAAAAATGAAGAAGAAAAAAACTCCTAGAATTGATAAATGAATTCAGTAAAATAGCAGGATGTCAAGTCAATATACAAAAATCTATAGCATTTTTATATACCAGCAACAAAGAGACCAAGACAGATTTGCGATCCCATTTACAATAGTCACAAAACAAATAAATACTTAGGAATAAATTTAGCCAAAAAGGCGAAAGACCTCTACAAGGAAAATTATGCAAAACTGAAAAATTAAATTAAGTGTGATAGCAAAAAATGGAAGGCCAACTTGTGTCTGTGTCCTTGGATTGGAAGAATCAATATAATCAAAATGTCTATTCTACTTAAGTTAATTTACATATTCAATCTCATTCTGATCCAATTGCCTGTGACATTCTTCACAGAAATAGAAAAGGCAAATATTAAATTTGTCTGGAATCCTAAAAGACCCCATATCACCAAGGCAATACTCTACAAAAGAGTAAGATAGCATGCATCTCACTACCCAAGTTCAAAATATATTACAAAGCAGTGATAGTCAAAACAGAATGTTACTAGCACAAAAAGAGACATATAGAAAAGTGGAATAGAATAGAGATTCCAGAAATTAACCCCATATCATACAATCAACTGATCTTTCACAAAAAGTACAAGGCAATGCTGTGGAGAAAAGAAAGTCTTTTCAGCAAATGGTGCTGGAACAACTGAATATCCACTTGCAGAAAAATTAAAATGGACCCCTATCTCTCACCATTAACAAGAACCAACTCAAAATGGATCAAAGATTTAAATGCAGAAACCTCAAGCTATAAGACTACTAGTAGAAAATGTAAGGGGAACTCTTAAAGACACTTGGGTAAGCAAAGTTTTTTAATTTTTTAAATAAGACCCCTAAAGCACAGGCACTAAACCCCAAAATAGACAGGTGAAATTACATCAAGCTAAAAACTTCCTCACAGCAAAGGAAACAATAATTAGAGTGAAAAGACAACCCTTGGAATGGGAGAAAATATTTGCCAATTAGTCCTCAGACAAGGGATTGATAACCTAAATATATATATCAAACTCAAGCAGCTTATCAATAATAATAATAATTAATCAAATTTTAAAATAGACAATGAAATTAAGTAGACAACTCTCTAAGAAAGACTTACAAATGCCCAAAAGGCATATGAAAAAATATTTAAAGTCTATTGTCGAGGATATACCGCCGTCATGAATGACACAGTAACTGTCCAAACCAGGAAATTCATGACCAACCGACTACTTTAGAGGAAACAAATAGTCATTGATGTCCTTCACCCCGGGAAGGCACTAGTATCTTAGACAGAAATTCGGGAAAAACTAGCAAAGATGTACAAGACCACACCAGATGTCATCTTTGTGTTTGGGTTCAGAACCCATTTTGGTGGTGGCAAGATAACTGGCTTTGGCATGATTTACGATTCTTTGGATTATGCAAAGAAAAATGAACCCAAACATAGACTTGCAAGACATGGCCTTTATGAGAAGAAAAAGATGTCAAGAAAACAGCAAAAGGAACGCAAGAACAGAATGAAGAAAGTCAGGGGGACTGCAAAGACCAATGTTGGTGCTGGCAAAAAGTGAGCTGGAGATTGGAGAACAGTCGAAGGAGTAAAGATTCTGCAATGACTATCTGTGGTGATTGTGCGGACTTTTCATGAGGATTAATAAACTAAAAAATTTTTATGTGAAAAAGAAAAAAAAAAGTCTATTGTCGTAAGGGAAAATTTAAACTAAAACCACAGTGGAATACCATTTAACCCCGGTTAGAATGGCTAGGATCAATAAAATAAAAAGCAACAAGTGCTAGCAAGACTTACACTGTTGGTGGGAATGTAAATTAGTACAATCTCTGTGGAAAACAATGTGAAGATTTCTCAAAAACCTATAAATAGTACTACCTATAACCCAGTAATCCCATTCCTTGGTACATACTCAAAGGATAGGAAAACACTCTATTGGAAAGACAGCTGCACACACGTGTTTATTCAAGTATTATTTACAATTGCTAAAACAGAACCGACCTAGGTGTCTAAGAACCTATGACTGGGTTGAAACACTGTGGCACATATATACTATGGAATATTGCTCAGCTATTAGAAACAATGTGGTCTTATCATCTGATTTGACGTGAATGAATATAGAAGATTTAATGATGAGAGAAGTGAGCCAGACTTTGAAAAATACACACTGCATATCTCCACTCAATTTATATAAAATATCTGCACTCTATGGCAGAAATTGAGAGCTGAAAATATGATAGTGGTGAGGATATGTGTAGAAACTAGAGACTGTAAGAGAGGAGAGTGGATGGTAGAGGGTGAGTGTGAGGTGCAAAGGGAAGGAATGTTTAACAGACAGAAATGTAAAGTTCTGTGTGTGTGTGTGTGTGTGTATAGTATACATCATAATGGAGAATATATAATCTGCGAAATTAATCTGAAAACTAAAAACAAAATAATAAAGACTCCTACACAACTCAAAATAGTAATAATGATACTAGGTCAGGCCAGCAGGTCCTACATGACCAGCTTCGCATTGTGAATCTTAGACTCAGTGGCTTGAGAATTACCTGGGTGCATGTGTGTATGTGCCCCAAATCCAAGAGGAGTGGAGAAGGGATTGCCATGTGGCCATCTACCCTGGGGGGGGGGGGTTTCTCCATTTCCCGCTCGCTTC
>NW_006159550.1:3507182-3542751 GCF_000334495.1 Tupaia belangeri chinensis | reverse complement strand
AGCATGATTTTCAAGCCACTGGGTCTGGGACTTGAACGACAGTCAGCCGTGTGAGAGTCCAGTGACATAACCACTATGCTATCTGCTGACCCCTCTACAAAACTTTTAAAGAAAAGCTAACCCCAACTATCCTCAAACTGTTTCTTTCTTTTTTTATTTTAAGAAGTTTTTGTTTGGTTTTGTCTGGTGAGCACATGTGCTCACTGGAGAGAGAGACAGAGATAGTGAGAGGGAAAGTGAGAAATTACCATCCAGGGGAAATGGGCAGGGTGCAATTCTTTCTCCTCCATTCTCCTCCCAGGATCTTGGACATGCACACTCACATGCCCAGCATGATTTTCAAGCCACCAGCTTCGGTACTCAAGCTGTGGTTGGCCATGTGGGATTCCAGTGACATAACCACTATGCCATTGGCTAGCCCCTTTTATTCTTTTTGTAAAAGATTTATTTATTATTATTATTTTTTAATTTGCTATGAGGCACATGCATTAACCAGAGAGAGAGGAAGAAAAAAAGAGAGAAAGAAAGAAAGAAAGAAAGAAAGAAAGAAAGAAAGAAAGAAAGAAAGAAAGAAAGAAAGAAAGAAAAAGAAAACAACCAGGTCCAGGACTCAAACCACAGTTGGCCATGTGGGAGTCCAGTGACTAAGTCACCTTGCCATCTACGGGCCCCACTCAAATTATTTCTAAAATTCAAAAGGAAGGAATGATACCAAACTCATTCTATGAAGCCTCCATCTTGACACCAAAACCAGACAAGAACATAAAAAACTACAGACCGATAGCCCTGATGAATAGTGATACAAAAACTTTCAACAATATACTAGCCAACCAAATCCAACTGCATTTTGAAAAGATTATATACCATGACGAAGCGCACTTTATGGAGATGCAAGGATGGTTCAACATATGCAAAACAATAAATGTAATATATCACATTATCAGAAAGATAAAACCATATGATCATAGATGTAATCATTTGTTAAAACAACATCTCTTCATGATCAAGACTCTCAGTAAAATAGGAGTAGAAAGGACATTCCTCTACAAAATAAAAAACATACATGGCAGGCCCATTATGAACATCATACTGAATGGGGAAAAGCAGAAAGCCTTCCCACTAAAAACTGTAAAAAGACAAGATTACTACCTTTCTTCACTCCTTTTCAGCACAGTGCTGGAAGTTCAAGCCAATGCAATCAGACAGTAGGGCAAAATAAAAGGGATTCAGAGAGGAAAAGAAGAAGCTAACCTGTCCCGATTTGCAAATGATATGATTATACGCACACACACACACACACACACACACACACACACATAAATGCTAAGAAATCCAGAAAAATGAAGAAGAAAAAAACTCCTAGAATTGATAAATGAATTCAGTAAAATAGCAGGATGTCAAGTCAATATACAAAAATCTATAGCATTTTTATATACCAGCAACAAAGAGACCAAGACAGATTTGCGATCCCATTTACAATAGTCACAAAACAAATAAATACTTAGGAATAAATTTAGCCAAAAAGGCGAAAGACCTCTACAAGGAAAATTATGCAAAACTGAAAAATTAAATTAAGTGTGATAGCAAAAAATGGAAGGCCAACTTGTGTCTGTGTCCTTGGATTGGAAGAATCAATATAATCAAAATGTCTATTCTACTTAAGTTAATTTACATATTCAATCTCATTCTGATCCAATTGCCTGTGACATTCTTCACAGAAATAGAAAAGGCAAATATTAAATTTGTCTGGAATCCTAAAAGACCCCATATCACCAAGGCAATACTCTACAAAAGAGTAAGATAGCATGCATCTCACTACCCAAGTTCAAAATATATTACAAAGCAGTGATAGTCAAAACAGAATGTTACTAGCACAAAAAGAGACATATAGAAAAGTGGAATAGAATAGAGATTCCAGAAATTAACCCCATATCATACAATCAACTGATCTTTCACAAAAAGTACAAGGCAATGCTGTGGAGAAAAGAAAGTCTTTTCAGCAAATGGTGCTGGAACAACTGAATATCCACTTGCAGAAAAATTAAAATGGACCCCTATCTCTCACCATTAACAAGAACCAACTCAAAATGGATCAAAGATTTAAATGCAGAAACCTCAAGCTATAAGACTACTAGTAGAAAATGTAAGGGGAACTCTTAAAGACACTTGGGTAAGCAAAGTTTTTTAATTTTTTAAATAAGACCCCTAAAGCACAGGCACTAAACCCCAAAATAGACAGGTGAAATTACATCAAGCTAAAAACTTCCTCACAGCAAAGGAAACAATAATTAGAGTGAAAAGACAACCCTTGGAATGGGAGAAAATATTTGCCAATTAGTCCTCAGACAAGGGATTGATAACCTAAATATATATATCAAACTCAAGCAGCTTATCAATAATAATAATAATTAATCAAATTTTAAAATAGACAATGAAATTAAGTAGACAACTCTCTAAGAAAGACTTACAAATGCCCAAAAGGCATATGAAAAAATATTTAAAGTCTATTGTCGAGGATATACCGCCGTCATGAATGACACAGTAACTGTCCAAACCAGGAAATTCATGACCAACCGACTACTTTAGAGGAAACAAATAGTCATTGATGTCCTTCACCCCGGGAAGGCACTAGTATCTTAGACAGAAATTCGGGAAAAACTAGCAAAGATGTACAAGACCACACCAGATGTCATCTTTGTGTTTGGGTTCAGAACCCATTTTGGTGGTGGCAAGATAACTGGCTTTGGCATGATTTACGATTCTTTGGATTATGCAAAGAAAAATGAACCCAAACATAGACTTGCAAGACATGGCCTTTATGAGAAGAAAAAGATGTCAAGAAAACAGCAAAAGGAACGCAAGAACAGAATGAAGAAAGTCAGGGGGACTGCAAAGACCAATGTTGGTGCTGGCAAAAAGTGAGCTGGAGATTGGAGAACAGTCGAAGGAGTAAAGATTCTGCAATGACTATCTGTGGTGATTGTGCGGACTTTTCATGAGGATTAATAAACTAAAAAATTTTTATGTGAAAAAGAAAAAAAAAAGTCTATTGTCGTAAGGGAAAATTTAAACTAAAACCACAGTGGAATACCATTTAACCCCGGTTAGAATGGCTAGGATCAATAAAATAAAAAGCAACAAGTGCTAGCAAGACTTACACTGTTGGTGGGAATGTAAATTAGTACAATCTCTGTGGAAAACAATGTGAAGATTTCTCAAAAACCTATAAATAGTACTACCTATAACCCAGTAATCCCATTCCTTGGTACATACTCAAAGGATAGGAAAACACTCTATTGGAAAGACAGCTGCACACACGTGTTTATTCAAGTATTATTTACAATTGCTAAAACAGAACCGACCTAGGTGTCTAAGAACCTATGACTGGGTTGAAACACTGTGGCACATATATACTATGGAATATTGCTCAGCTATTAGAAACAATGTGGTCTTATCATCTGATTTGACGTGAATGAATATAGAAGATTTAATGATGAGAGAAGTGAGCCAGACTTTGAAAAATACACACTGCATATCTCCACTCAATTTATATAAAATATCTGCACTCTATGGCAGAAATTGAGAGCTGAAAATATGATAGTGGTGAGGATATGTGTAGAAACTAGAGACTGTAAGAGAGGAGAGTGGATGGTAGAGGGTGAGTGTGAGGTGCAAAGGGAAGGAATGTTTAACAGACAGAAATGTAAAGTTCTGTGTGTGTGTGTGTGTGTGTATAGTATACATCATAATGGAGAATATATAATCTGCGAAATTAATCTGAAAACTAAAAACAAAATAATAAAGACTCCTACACAACTCAAAATAGTAATAATGATACTAGGTCAGGCCAGCAGGTCCTACATGACCAGCTTCGCATTGTGAATCTTAGACTCAGTGGCTTGAGAATTACCTGGGTGCATGTGTGTATGTGCCCCAAATCCAAGAGGAGTGGAGAAGGGATTGCCATGTGGCCATCTACCCTGGGGGGGGGGGATTTCTCACTTTCCAGCTTGCTCTCTTTCTCTCTGGCAAGCACATGCACCCCTATAGCAAAATAATAATAATATCAATAATAATAATGATACTGGAAAAAAAAGATAATATTGGTTCTTCCATTTCTTCAACAAATATCGACTGTGTGTGTGCTCCAGGCACTATCCTAGGCACTGGGAATACAATAGTAAATAAGATGCAGTCCTCCTCAGAAACTGCAGTTTGTGATCTGTGCCTCTTCATTCCTAGCCTTTCTACTTCCAAGGAAATGAAATTAAAAAGGATTATAGGACATGGGATCAGCAGTTAGTGTAATGGCTATGTCACTGCACTCCCACGTAGTCGACCGCGGTTTGAGTCCCAGACCCGGAGGCTTAAACTCACGCCGGGCGCGTGTGCGTGTGTACCCAAGATCCCGAGAGGAGAACAGAGGAGAAGGGATTGCAGCGTGACCATCCCCCCTGGGGGGTGATTTCTCGCTTTCTGTCTCTCTGTCTCTCTCTGTCTGTCTGGCGAGCGCACGTGCCCTATAGTGAAAACCTCTCCAAAAGAAAGAAAAAAAAGGACAGCAGGTGGTTTGAGGTTAAGGAACAGGATCTCACACGGGATTAGCACTTTCAGTTTGTTAAATAATGACAAATACCACAATTTCTATGACTTATTACAATAGGAAGGTCTTGTAAAAGTCTAGCTACCAATTGTTGGAAATACCATAATTTTGCAGTTTGAGTCCAGGACCCAGCAGCTTGAAAATCATTCCAAGTGCTTGTGCATATGTGCCCAAAATACCAAGAGAAGACTGGAGAAGAAGGGATTGAGGCATGGCCACCCCCCCCAGGGGGCTATTTCTCACTCTGTGTGTGTGTGTGTGTGTCTCCCTCTGGCAAGTGCATGTACCCTATAGCAAACTAAAAAAAAGGAGGTGGGGACTATAATTGATTAAAGACTGTAAGGTAGGATAACTAGAAACAATAAAAATAACTGGTATTTGTTGAACACCATGCACATGCCATCCTCTTAATTATCTTATTTAATCCTTAAAATAACTTTTCAAGGTAGGAGCTATTATTATCACTTCTATTTACAGACTGAAAAACAATCTTGGAGAAGCACGATGGCAGAGTGGGCATTTAAACCTCAGTGTGGCACTTGAGTTAGATACCCTACTGTATAATCCCTACGTTATACTTCTTTTAACAGTGAGAAGAATTGAAAAAAAAAAAAAGATTTTCCTTTATCTGTGGACAGTGGTGTGAAATAATACTATATTCTAATTTCTTCTCTTTCTTTCTGTTGCCTGTTTTTTACTCACCAACATTCACAAGTCCATTTGTTTCTTTTTTCAATATTTCTTCCTAAAGGAAAACCTTTCTGATTTCATTCTTCCTTTCCTTAGGGGGCTTCCCTTCCCTTTCCACTTAGAAATTGAATTTCCTCCACAGATCAAGCTGATAATTCAAGGTTCTCTGCTGGAAAACTGAGTGGAAAGTGATTAGCCTACTGTTATTGGACAAAGAACCGAAAGCATCTTATCTTTTAGAAAATAAATGATGAATGGGGTTAAGTTCTTCTCAGGAAGAAAAACATTTGGCCACACCTATTGACCGAACTCTTACATTGCTATCATAATCCAGCTTCTTGGTGTGTGGCTAACAGAGGTATCCCCTTGACAGGGTAGCAGTAGTTAAGAGTTTACCGGGTGATCAGAAGTACATGCTCCTGGGAACCAGCAGTTAGCGTAATGGCTATGTCGCTGGACTCCCACGTAGTCGACCGCGGTTCGTGTCCCGGACCCGGTGGCTTAAAACTCACGCCGGGCGTGTGTGCGTGCGTGCCCAAGATCCCGAGAGGAGAATGGAGGAGAAGGGATTGCGGCGTGACCATCCCCCCTGGGGGGTGATTTCTCGCTTTCTGTCTCTATGTCTCTCTCTCTCTGTCTGGCGAGCGCACACGCCCTACAGTGAAAATCTCTCCAAAAAAAAAAAAAAGAAGTACATGCTCCTCCCAGACTTTAAAGCAAAATGACTCAGTAATAGAACCTTTGTAAGGACAAGTAAAATATAAGCTAGTTCTTAGAGATGACAAGGCTCCAAATTTTGCCTCATAAATAAAACAGGTTCTGAGTCATACATTCTAACCTCTTTTCCTAGTAAACCATCAAATACTGAGAGAAACAAATATACACAGTATGAATAATTACAGAAAGGGTATCAAGACTAAATATTTTCTTTCATTTCTAAAAACTTTAATAGAATCCTTTTTACTGTGAAAAAAACATAGTTCGAAAATGAGTCCATGTTAAGACCAGCAGGTGGCATAGTGGTTAAGGCACTGGATCCCACATGGTCAATCCATAGTCTGAGTCCCAGACCTGGTGGCCTAAGAAACCAGCCACGCACTTGTGCATGCATGCTCAAAATTCCAAGAAGAGAATGGAGAAAAAGGGATGGCAGTGTGGCCATCACTCCTGGAGGATGATTTTTTATTTTCCCTCTCTCTCTTATTTCTCTCTAGTAAGTACACGTGCCAAAAATCTAGAAAAAAAATAATAAAAAAAGGATCCATGTTAGAGATAAGCCTTGCATTTTCTTTCTTTTTTTCTTTTTGGAGAGGTTTTTTGCTATAAGTCACGTGCGCTCGCCAGACAGACAGAGAGAGACAGAGACAGAAAGTGAGAAATCACCCCCCAGGGGAGATGGGCATGCCACAATCCCTTCTCCTCAATTCTCCTCTAGGGATCTTGGGCACACACATACACGCGCCCGGCGTGAGTTTAAGCCACCAGGTCCGGGACGTGAACCACGGTCAACTACGTGGGAGTCCAGCAACATAGCCATTATGCTAACTGCTGGTCCTGCATTTTCAATTTATTAAATGATGGCAAATACTGTGGTTTCCATGACTTAGTACAGGAATGCCTTGTAAAAGTCTAGCTATAAATTATTGAAAACATAAATTAAAAGATAAATAAAGTCAATTTCAGAACATAGAATCATATTTGCTTCTAAACTTTTCCCTGAAATGCATATAGACATGGCCTATTTACCCAGCATGTTGATATTTCTAGCTGTGTCTTGGCAGTCTTCGTTTATTCAACAAGCACCTACCGAGTATCTGTCTTACTCCAGGTCCTGACCTAAGGTCTAAGATAGAAAGTTAATGAGAGAGAGCATTTCCTCGAGAAGCAGATCATCCAATGGGGAAGGCAGGTGAGTACACAGGCAGCTTCAATAGAGTGCGGTAAATAATATTATACGATGCTAATATGCACAAAGAGCACACAAGCCAGGTTTGAGGTGAGCAAGCTCAGGAAAGCTGTCCAGAGTGAAGGAAACATTCCAGCAACATCATGAGGAAAGCCCGTTGTTGGAAGAGATTTACAGATTGCTATATCTGGTGAGATTTTATTTTCTCAGTTTCCAAATGCTCCAAGTGATAACTGCTTCTCTTTCACAAAGTCTAAAATAAACGCTATTTTTTTCTAAAGAATTCTTTTATCTTTTTATTTATTTATTTATATTTGACTTTGACCAGAGAGGGACAGAGTGAGAGAGCGAGGGAAAGTGAGAAAGCAACCTGTCAGGTCCAGGATTCAAACTGTGGTCGGCCATGTGGAAGTCCAGTGCCCATAATCAGCTGGAAGCCCGGGCCCAAAAACCCCCCCCCCCCCCGCCAGCCACAATAAACACTACTTAAAAAAAAAAAAAAAAGAATTTTATTTATTCATTCACTTATTTTAATTTGACCAGAGAGAGACACAGAGAGAAAGAGGAAAAGTGAGAAAGCAAATCACCAGGCCCAGGACTTGAACCATGGTTGGGGAGTGTCCAACACCTTAACCACTGTACCACCTGCTGGTCCCTAATAAACACTATTTTAATGATGACAAATTTAGTCACATATGACTTTGTCTCTTTGTCTTTTATCTTTTGTTTGTTTTATTGCTAAAAGGAACAAGTGCTCACCAGAGAGAGAGGTTAGAAATCACCCCTCAAGGGGTGGCCGCACCTCAATCTCTTCTCCATTCTCCTCTTGGGATTTTGGACACACAAGCACATGCACCTGGCATGATTTTCAAACCACTAGGCCAGGGGACTCAAACTGCATTGTTGGCCATGTGGGATCCAGCTGCCTTAAACCCCACACCGCTGCTGGCCCTTTAGCTCAGTTATTAAGGTCAAATATCAAGAAAAGGGTATAGCCAATAAAAAATGAAATAATTAGGACAGGAAGTGAGGTGCTCGAGTTAGAGAAAGAAATACAGACTTTCCTTCTCATCCCAGGATGGTTTGATGACATTTTCCAAAGGAGTTCCTTGAGAGCAGAATCCCTCCTGTGTCCATCTTTAAACTCAGCCACTCCAGGCTTGACCTTACCGATGTAACAGTTTATTGCCACCATAAATAGCTCTGAACAGGCCCCGGGCATCTCCAATAATGGTACGTGGGAGGAGGAGGAGAGGGCACCATTTCACTTCATATCTGCAATAGAACACAGTAGGCCCTCATCCGTGGGGAACACGTTCCACTGGATGCCTGGAACAACAGTCATTACCGACCCTACACATGAGATTTTTCAATACGTGTATGCCTATAACAAAGTTTATATAGCATGCACAGTGAGAAATTAATAGCAATAACTAATAATACATAGAATAATGATAACAATATACTGTAATAAAAATGATGTGAATGTAGTCTTCCTTTATCTCAAAATATCTTTAGGTAATTTCCCATCAGAAAATAAAGAGATGGTTACAACGACCTTTGGCCTGAACCCTCTGGCCAGAACCCTCCCCTACTGGCAGCCAATACCCACCAATGCCCATATATGGACCTGCAAGGTTTGTGAGAAAGTGAGATTAGCTTACCTGCAAGGCAAGTAAACTACTCAAAATACCCAGCATGTTCATGACTTGCCCCTCCACCCCTCCCATATAAACGCAGCACGTGCCCTCAGTAGGGTGGGCTGAACGCCACCAGCTTCACATCCCGGGCACTGTTTCTCTCAATACACTTTCCTTTGTCTCCTGAGGTGACCGGCTCCTGAGTCTTACTCCAAACTGTGACAATACCTGAAACTGGAAAGCCAAGCTGCAGGTAAGGGGGAGGCTTATGTAGCTACTCAGAAAGCTGTTTAGGGACTCTAGTCATTCATTCAGATAATTGTTCATTTAAGTATATACATACAAGGGCCAGGAGGTGTCATGGTGGTTAGGGCAGCTGGATTCCCACACAGCTGACCCTGGTTGGAGTCCTGGACCTGCTGGCTTGAAGATCACACTTGAAAATCATGGCACACGTATGTATGCGCCCAAAATTCTGAGAGGAGAATGAAGAGATTGCAGTATGGCCATCTCTCCCACTCCCCAGGGATTTCTCACTTTCCCTTTCTGTCTCCTTTGGTGAGCACACGTGTCTTATGGCAGAAACCTAAAAAAATAATAACAATACATATACGTAAATTATACCTTAATTTTTAAAGTGCTTATGCCATTTATAGTGTTCTCCAGTGTGTTTTCCCCTAGGTCAACATAATTTGGCACGTAAAGGTTTCTTGAATTGAGTCGACTATGTAGCCTGATTGAGTCCCTCTGCAGTGTTATCCACCTCCTCTGCCTCATTTCTCAGGGTGATAATCCTTTCTTCTCTCAGGTTATGCCATTGGATGTGAACTTAAATCCCCTTTATTCAGAAACTTACTGTGCAAGCCTCCAGAAAAAACTCTGTATAAAATCCTCATCAATAAAAGGAGAATAATTGAATGGAATGCTTGGAAATGTTCCCAGGAATGTCCTTAACCTTGGAAAAAATCTCCTAGTCTCTAATGTTTCTACTCACTCACCCACAGGAACAGAATTAAAGGGTAAGTCAGGACAAAGACAGTCCTATTGATATGGAGGCTCAGGAGAAAAGGGAACGTGGCTGCTTCTTTTCAGTAGAAAGTTAGGGGAAAACTTCAGCATGATGGGGACATGATCTGCTTTCCAAAAGGTTTATATTTAAAAGGTTTAAAAATATAAAATCTGTTTCGATGGAGGGCAATGGATTTAATATAAATACATAAGTAAATAAATAAATATAGGACTGGCCTCATGGCCTAGTGGAAAGGGAGTTACATACCATGTGGCTGACTGTACTGTTCAAATTCTGGCCTCAGTGGCTTGAAAAATATGCCAATTCAGGATTAGCGGGTGGTGTAGTGGTTAAAGTGCTTGATCCTCTCATGGCTGATCCTGGTTCTATTCCTGGACCCAGCAGCTTGAAGCTCACACCAGCTACGTATGCACATGTGCCCAAAATCCCAGGAAAAGAATGGAGAAGAAATTGTGTTGTGGCCATCCCCTCAGAAGGTGATTTCTCACTTTTCCCCTCTCTCTCTGGCAAACACACATACAATATAACAAAAATCTCTCTCTTATAAAAAAGAAAACTAGGGAACCAGCAGTTAGCATAATGGCTATGTCGCTGGACTCCCACGTAGGCGACCGCAGTTCGCGTCCCAGACCCAGTGGCTTAAAACTCACGCCAGGCGCGTGTGCATGCGTGCCCACGATCCCGAGAGGAGAATGGAGGAAAAGGGATTGCGGCGTGACCATCCCCCCTGGGGGGTGCTTTCTCGCTTTCTGTCTCTCTATCTCTCTCTGTCTGTCTGGTGAGCGCACGCGCCCTATAGCAAAAACCTCTCCAAAAAAAAAAAAGAAAGAAAACTATGCCTGGGCCTGTGTGCTCCACATCTCACTGTGATGGAGAAAGGAGGATTGTGACATGAGCAACCCCCAGTGGGGAGAAGCTTTCTCCCTCTCCTTTCTTTTTCTCTCTCTAGCTAGTGCATACACCCTCTGGCAAAAATAAAAGTCAGAATAATAATAAATAATACCAATGTCTAGATACGGAGCAGATTTTTCTTAGTTGAAGAAAAAATGAGATGGGCTGGCTCCATTGCCTAGTGGCTAAGGCTACTGGATCCCACATGCCTAATTTCACAGTTTGAGTCCTGGATCTGGCTGCTTGAGAAACACACTAGGTACATGTACATTTGTCCCCAAAATCCTGGAAGGAGGGAGAGATGAAAAACAAGAGATTTGCAGCATGAGCATTCTCCATGGGGAGTGCTTTCTCTTCTCTCTCTTTTTGTCTCTGGCAAGTACACACACCTTCCAGTTTAAAAAAAGAAAGAAAAAAGAAAAGAAATGAAGGAAGGAAGAAAAAGGGAAAAAAAGAGAAAGAAAAGAAAAGAGAGGCCCAGCCTAGGACAGTGGGTAACTGCAGTGCTAGAAGTCACGTGACCTACCACAGAGTTGGAGCTCTAGTTTGGCCTGAAAACATGACAACACACACATAGACACTAAGATCCTGACAAACTGGAGGGCTGGGGAAAGGGGACTGTGGCATGATGAGCCCCTGCTGAGGGTGCTTTTATATTTCTCTCTCTCCCCCCTCACATGCACATGTATGCACTCTGTATAATGAAAATAAAAATCAGGTTCATAGGCCAGCCACGGCATAGTGGTTAAGGTGTCTGTAGTCATCCCACATAGCCAAATGGCAGCTTGAAAAAACACACTGCGCATGTACATATGCATGCCCAAAATCCCAAGAGGAAAATGGAGAAGAAGGAATGCAGTGTGGCTGTACTCCTCCGGAGAGCGCTCTCTCACTTAGCTTCTCTCTCCCTCTCTCTGTTTCTCTCTTCTGTCTGCACTTACCCTATAGTAGTTTTTTTTAAAGAGATCCTACCTCCATTAATGGTGCAGTGTCACATATCAGACCAATCATTCCACAAGTAACACTTATAAACTCTAAACCCAAACAAAACAGAACAGTTATATGAAAACATTGACAAGTGAGCAACCCAGGCATAAAATGAACAGAAATCAACACTTAAAAGAAATGAAATACACTATATTTGTTTTCCATTTCTAATGTCTCTACCTGAGGGCAGGCTTCAGTCAAAATCAAACAAGGTAGCTAAGACTCAGAAAGTTGAAATTCCATAGGTTAAATATTAAGTTAGAGTTTGGAGCAACAACAGCTGGAATGTAATGGAGACTTTTCCAGGAAGGAGAGATCCACAAACGAGGAGCACAGATCATGAGTATAAATTCTACTTGAAAACATCTGGCTGACTCTGGCACAGTGCATATACAGGGCAGAATCTAAGCAGCCTATACCAGGTTAAAAGACCTGAGCAAGATCAAGGAGACAGAGTTCAGAGTGAGTTATGCCGAGTTAACCATCTACTAAACAAAAATCAAATGTTGAGTTCTTACAATGTATCATTTATTCACCATGTCCAGGACACAGTGCAAGATTATTAGACATAAGAAGTAGGAAACTGTGACCAACACTCAAAGAAAAGATCATCACTACAGACCAACCCCAGGATGCTTCATGTACTCCAATTACCAGATAAGGATTTTTTTTTTTTTTGAGAGGTTTTTGCTATAGGGCGAGAGTGCTCATCAGAGAGACAGACAGAAAGCCAGAAATCATCACCCCGGGGGCTGGGCCATACCACAATCCCTTCTCCTCCATTCTCTTCTCAGGATCTTGGGCATGTATGCACACGCGCCTGGCATCAGTTTAAGCCACCAGGTCCGGGACTCAAACTGCGGTCGACTACATGAGAGTCCAGCGACATAGCCATATACCAACTGCTGTCCCAGGCATGTATATTTTTACAGCAGCTTTAGTCATAATGGCCGGAAACTGGAGGAAACAAAGATGGCCTTCAGTAGGTGAGCGGATAAAACCCTAGAGGCACAGCAGTGGTACAATATTATTTGGTGCTAACAGAAATGATCTATCAAGTCATGACGATATATGGAGGAGACTTAATGCATATTAGTAAGTGAAAGAAGCCAATCTGAAAAGGCTATGTACTGCATGATCCCAACCGTTTCACATTCTAGAAAAGGAAAAGGTATGAAGACAGTGCAAAAATCAGCAGCTGACAGAAGTTAGGTGGGGAAGGGACTTATGAATATATAGAACACAGAATATTTTAGGGTCATGAACATGCTCTGTATCATGGTGGATACATGCTATTATACATTTGTTCAGACCCATAAGATATAAAATATAAAAAGAGTAGACCCTAACATGAACTATGGACTCGGGAGATAACGGCGTATTAGTGTGAGTTAAACAATTCCAGTCTGGTGGAGGATATAGATAATGGGGAGTCTATGCAGGTGTGGGAGCAGGGAGTATATGAGAACCTGTTGTACCTTCTGCTCAATTTTCTGTGCACCGAAATGCTATAAAAATTAATATCTGTTTTTCAAAATCCCTCAAGAAGAAAAAGGAAATAAAATCATTTTAAGATAGATGAAAACTAAAAGAAGTCCTTGTCAATAGACCAGCACAACAAAAATGGTAAGGAAACATTTAGCCCTAGGTGTAGAACAGCTTCCATATTTTGTATCTTAGTTTGTGCTTACTTGTGGGAAGCTGCACACCAGCGAGTCTGCCGAGGTTTCTCAGAGAGCAAACAATTACCATGATTGGTTCCCTTCCAAAAACCTGACCTTCGAAACCTTGCTCTGATTGGCCACTAGAATCCCTCAAATTTGCATATCCAGCACCTCATGATTGGTCCAAAAGCAACCAATCATAACCCACCATTTACAACCAATCAGGGCCCACCGTTTACAACCCACCAGAGTGTATATAACCACGATGCCTGGCCCACAGTAGCCAGACGACACAGACGACTGAGGAGACGACAACGAGCAGGACACCGACAACTGAAGAGCCTGAAGAGTTGAAACACCGCGCAGTCTCCAGACGACCCTGAAGATCCTGAAGAGCTGACACTGCATCGTCTCCAGACGACTTGGGAGACCCTGAAGAGCTGTAACACTACATCGTCTCCGGACGACCCTGAAGAGTTGTGACACCGCGTCATCTCCGTGCTGCTCACAGTAGACGACGCGACACTGCATCGTCTCTGTGCTGTACTGTGCTGCCCACAATAAACGGACGACACTGTCGTCTCCGTGTTGTAACACTACGCCGCTTGTCCTGGCTCTCACTCCTTCACTCAGGAAACCTGTTCGGCTGTCCCCCTGGGTCGGGACACCTGGCGCCTGAACAGGGACGGGACACTTACTCAACCCAAAAATGAAATAAAATTTCAAGCAAAGTGGTTTACTTGGTAGGTTTTACAGCTGAATTGTGTTCTTCCCACCAAATTCATGTGTTGAAATCCTAAACCCCCATACTTCAGAATGTAACCATATTGCGCCAGCAGTGACCTGTTGGTTAAGGCACTGGACTCCCTCAAGGCTGACCACAGTTTCAGTCCCGGACCTGGCAGCTTGAAATCCACACTGGGCACATGTGCATGCATGACCAAAATCCTAGGAGGAAAATGGAAGAAAAGGGATTGCAGTGTTGCCAACCCCCCTGAGGGGTGAGTTATCACTTTCTCCCGCTCACTGTCTCTCTAGGGGAGGGCATGCACCCTAAGGTAACCATATCTAGGGATTAGGTCCTTAAAGAGGTGTTTGGGCCCTCCCTTGGGAGCCAGATCTCACATAGCTGACTGTGGTTTGAACCCAGGCCCTGGAGGCTTGAGAAACACATTGTGAACACATACATGCATGCCCAAAAATCCTAATGGGAAGGAGAAACGGAAGAAAGAGATTGTGGTCTGATGGAGTCTTACTAGGGGTGCTTTTGCACCCTCTGGCAATAAATTAATAAATAAGTTTTTAAGTTTAAATGAGGTCTTTAGGCAGGGCCCTAATCTAAGCTATCTGATATTTTGTAAGAAGAGGAAGTTTAAACAGACAAAGAGACCTCAGACAGACAGACAGACAGACACACACACGGAAAGATGACCATGTAAAAACATGAGGAGAAGAAAGCTATCTGCCAGTCAAGGAGATCGGCCCCAGAAGGAATCAAACCTGCCCTATACCTTGACTTCTAGCCTCCAGAACTGTTAGAACATAGCACAGTATTTTATTGTAGCAGCCCTCGCAGACTAGTATAGTAGGTTATCCCTGGCAACAAGGTAGAGAAGAAGGAAAGGGAGAAAGGTCCACCAATATGAAATATTATTAAGCTTTGTGGAAAGAACCAGTATGGGCACTGTGGTGTAAAGACCTGAGAAGAAATTGCTAAAGATCAAAGTAATTAAGAGGACAGCTTTGAAGGCCTACAGGTAGCATAGTAGTTAAGGTCCTGGACACCCACGTGGCCAACCATGGTTCAAGTCCTAGACCTGGTGGCTTGCTTTCCACTCTTCCTCTCTTTTGCTGTCTTTCTCTAATCAAATTAAATAATAATAATGATAGATGAAATGAAGTAAATAAGTCTTTTTTAAAATTATTTACTTCATTTATCTTTTTCTTTTCCAAAAGAGATCTTTGCTATAGGGCATGTACCCTACAGAGAGACAGAAAGACAGGAAGCAAGAAATCACATCTCACCTTCCCCGGGGGGGTGGGGGCAGGCATGGCTATGCCACCACAATCCTTTCTCCTTCATTCTCCTCTCAGGATCTTGGGTACAAATGCACATGCACCCAGTGTGAGTTTTTAAGCCACTGGGTCCAGGACTCGAACCACAGTCGGATACATGGGAGTCCAATAATGCAACAATTATGCCATTTATTGGTCTCATATTATTATTATTATTCAATTTGCTACAGGGCACATGCCTCACCAGAGAGAAAGAGAGAGAGAAAGAGATAGAAGGTGAGAAGGCGAGCCACCAGATCTGGGACTTGAACCATGGTCAGCCACGTGGGAGTCCAGCACCCTAACCACCACACTACCTGCTGGCCCCATAAATAAAATAATTCTTAAAAAAAAAAAAAAGAGGACAGCTTTGGAGACAGACAGATATGGGTTTATCCTTATTAGCTCCTCATTTTCTGTAAAGATAGAGATAATGTTATCACTCTCTGAGAGTAAGCGAACTTAGTTCATATAAAACAATAGGTGGTACTTTTCATATTTTCAGTACTTGATAGCATTATAGGTACATTATGAGCAGGGAGTCCCAATGGCCAGCAAAGGGGACATCTGACATGTCAATCACTGTTCCTGGGGATTGCAGCCAGATCCCCTCGTGCCGAGAAAGGAGAGGTTATCTACCTTTATTCTTCCCTCTTTGGGTTCTGCACATGCACACGGGAATTCACTGGGATGATTGGTCAGTACTCTACTTCCCACTCAGGGCAGAATTGTCCCAATGTGGATGTTCATACCTTCAAAGTCCATACTGAGTGCGTGTCATCGGGTAACCAGCTTTCTTACCTGAGAAGTATGCAAAACAGATAGAAGAAGTCAGCAACAATGACGCATCTCTGCTCCTAAATATCCATGACAAGATCCCCACATAAAAGTAATGCCTGACCCCATTTCCAGCCCAGCTGTCCTCTCACAGCTGCCCACTCACACGCATTTCTGGTTTGGAGTGCGTTCTTCTTCCATAAAACAAAACAAAGCAAAATACAATTTCACCTTTCTATTAAAAACTTCTCTTTTCCTGCTTACTCGTGTTTATGGCCTCATTCTGTGTCTCAGGGTTGGTCTCTAACCTTAGAGATCTGGATCTAAAGAACTGAAGATTTGGGGGCAGGAGGAAGCTAGCAAATGAAAGGAGGAAAGGGGTCTGGAGTATCTGCCCATGTGGCTAGATATAGAAAAACTGGCCAGGGCAGAAAATCCCATCCAAGGTAATGCAGGCAGGAGACTTCCAGGAGGGATGTCTAGCCGATGAAGCCACATTTGATAGAGCCAACGAGATGGGAACAATCAGTGGACCCAGCCAAAGATCAACCAAGATTAAAAAATAATAAACCTCGCAGAATATAATTGCCAGGGTTTTTTGAGCCACTCTTTTTCTGTTTGCTCAGGCCAGCTCCTACTTCTCAGAAGTGTACTCCATTTATGCTTAATAAACCACCTTTTCCTCTCACCATTGATGTGTTTCATTTAATTCTTTGTCTAAAACACCAAGAATCTGAATATCATCACAGAAGCAACAATTTCACACAATGAAGCTCAGCATCCCTGTCCAATAACAATAGTTATAACTTTTTAGTCATTTAATTTCATGGCAGCTCTATGAGATTAGTGTAAATGATCATTTCATATATCTTCAGCAACTAAAAGAATGAAAAATAAGTTATGTTGGGAATCTCAACTGTATTACTTTAGTTTATGTTTAATGCAGTCACTTAGTAATAATATACAAAATACTTAAATATGTAGTATATGTTCAGTAAAAATTCATTTGTGTAGAAGAGGCTAAGGAAATTCCCAAACTCCTCTAAAGGATGGCTGAAAATCAATTGACAGGCAGATGAATGAGAAAAAGTGTATACAAATTTATTTATTTATTTATTTAGAGGATTTTTTTGCTGTAGGGCGTATGCACTTGTGAGAGAGAAAGAAATCATCCCAACCCCCGGGGGGATGCCCACTCCACAATCCCTTCTTCTCCATTCTCCTTTCAGGATTTTGGGCATGCACGCACACATGCCAAGCATGAATTTTAAGCCGTTGGATCTGGGACACGAACTGTAGTCAACTACGTGAGAGTCCAGCAACAGAACCGTTATACCATCTGCTGATCCCACAAATTTATTTTAACATATACATGTGTACATAGAAGTCATACAAAATATGAACTCAAAGAGAGGCTAGATCATTAAGGCCTAAATACCTCCTCATAGAGGAGAAGGAGATGGGGGAATAAATGGGTCCAATGCTCAGACAATGGTTAGTAAATTATTTTCTTTGAGAGCTGGGTGGGACCCCTAAGTTACAGGAGGGGTGAAACTGCACAGAAACACAGGTTATCTTTTGCAAATAAAGTTTCTTTGTTGAGATTTCAGAACTACCCACAGAAGAACAATTCGAAAGCCTGCCTGGTTTGAGTGTCCTGAGATATGAAGACCTTTAGTCTCCTTGTCTCTGGTTGCTTGAGGAGATTCCTAGGAAGGGGCTTAAGACAATTGCTTCTGTACTGGAAAGAAGTTTCCTCTCAGTCACAGAATCTCTTTCAGTGCTTGTGGCCGCAGGGAACAAAACACGGTTAGAGGGATTCTGAGGCCCCCTCAGGCCCGTCAGCATAACAGTGCACTGACCTTTGGAGTATTGTCTTCTGAGCCCCAACAATACACACATGAAATTTTCATGTCGACACGACTGGGATAGACCGAAACTATGTGCCCTGTGTCCTGAGTTTTCCTGCTTCTATAATCACACACTGTAAAGTGGAACACGTGCATATTTTATTAGTGACACATGTCAGGTGTTTCTTCCTCTAAGTCCCAAGGTTTGCAAAGGGACTTTTGGTGAGTCATAGTCTTGGTCTCTTGTGGTGATAGTGTGACCTCATCATTGGTCTACTCCTCCAAACCTTGCTTCCTGAAATAAGGCCGCATTTCTCTAAATGCTTACTGGTTGCAGCTACTGTAGCAGGATTCCTGGAATTGCCCTTGATCAGCCTCCTGGGAAACTGGAGAGTATTCTGTAATGGAGATGTCAGGTACTTAAGTAAATTACCTTTAATTATGGAAAACAAGAAGGCTAGGGACAGAATTACTGATCGAAATGGGTGATCTTCTTCTGAGCAGTAGTTAAGAAAAACACTAATTTAAATACAGAAGTCCTTTCTTCACATTAAAAAAAAATTCTCAAATCATACAAGGGGGACTTGAGACAATTTACTTTAAAAATAATTCTTTTAGAATGTTAAAAACATCTTAGTGATAATTTTTTTCCATTGAGAGCATGATAAGCATTTTGTTGATTTCAATAAAAGAAAAAAAAGTATTTGTGTGTGTATTAGAACCAGTACTAGGAGTTGGGAGGTTAAAAAAATAATAATTTGCTTTAAAGTTTTCACTCATTCATTTAACACATATTTAGTAAGCACCAACTTTTAGCAGGCACTAGTCCAGGTGCTACAGTCATTACTGTAAATAAAACAGACAAAAAAAGATGAAGAAATTATTATCCTCACATTAAAAAAAAAGTCCCAATAAATAAAATAGCTGATTAAAAAAATTACAAAAGAATGATGAGTAAAAACAACTCCTTAAGATTAGCAAATGTCAAAGAAAGAGCAAATTAAACCCCAAATGCTGTTTCAGGGATAGCTAAATTATTTCCAATTTGAAAAATTATTTATCAAAAACAAAACAAAAATTAAAGTAGAAACAAATAAGCATTATCGATAACTGGAAAACTACTACAAAAATTACTTAAGGCAATAAGTGACTAGAGTAGTCAAAGATTGTCAGCCCTTTTTCTAAAAAAACTTAAATTTTTTTGCCACAGGGCACATGCATTGTCTGGAGAGAGACAGAGAAAGACCTAGAGAGAGGGAAAGTGAGAAATGACACCTCAGGGGGATGACCACACCACAATCCCTTCTCCATTCTCCTCCTGAGATTTTGGGCACATACCCACACATACCTGGCGACAAGACTCCAGGGACAGAATAAAAGTTAAGGTGAGAGGGCCAGCAGGTGGCGTGGTGGTTAAAGGTGCTGGACACCTACATGGTCGACCGTGGTTAGAGTCCCAGACCTGGAAGCTTGCTTTCTCGCTTTGCCTCTCTCTCTCTATCTCACTCTGTCCCTTTATGGTCAAATTAAAATAAAGTTAATAAAATTATTTTTAAAGAAAAGTTAAAGGGAAAAAGATCTAATAATCATCTGAATGCTCTTGTTGCTGGAGAGATTCATCCAGTAGGGGTCTCCACAAGAGATGTGAGGATCTTTAGCTTCCTACAGGAAATAAAAGGCCATTGAGAGAATAAAAGCACGTTTGTTTTATTGTAAGTGTTTAGAATGTCCCTTGCCTTAGTCCCCTCTTGTCTCACTCTGACAGGGTCTATGCTTTGATCAGTTCTTTGGATTCTTGGTAGTTCTTTACTATATGTTCAGGATTTCTATTTTGTTGTTGTTGTTGTTTTCTTTGATCAATGTGATCATGTTTTGACAGGTTGAGTCTTAGAAACTAAACTCAGGTCAGCAGGTGGCATGGTGGTTAAGGATATAGGACTCTTACGTGGCTGACCTCGGTTCATGTCCCAGACCTGGTGGCTTGCTTTCTCACTTTCTCTCCCTCTCTTTCTCACTCTGTCCCCCTCTGGTAAAATTAAAACAAATAAATAAATGAATAAATAAAATAAATAAAGTTAAATAAAATAATTATCTAAAAAAAAGAAACGAAACTCAAAAGAGACCTTAAAAAGCCAGGCTGATTCTATCACTTTATTCATCTATACAGTGGATAAAATTCTCATAGACATTTAAGATACCCTTGTCTAGATAAAAAGGTCTTCCATGGGGTCAGCCTTCAGTCTGGTGGGTTAGGCAGCTAGCTCTCATATGGCCAACCACATAGTCAAGTCCTGGACTCTGTGGCTAGGAAAACATGCTAGGCACATGTGCATGCATGCCCAAAATCCAGAAGGGAAGGAGAGATGAAAGAGAAGGGATTGCATCATGGAAGGTGCTTTCTACCTTTCCCTCTCTCTCTCTGTCTTTCTCTGGAAAGCACATGTGACCTCTAGCAAAAAATTTTTTTGAAAAAGGAACATGGATGAATTTAAGGAAGTCTCATCTAGACTGGGAGAGTAAAATGTTATCCTAGGGCCAACCAGTGGGATGGTGATTAAGCTGCTGGATCCCACATAGCTAACTTCATGGTTTGAGTCCCAGACCCGGTGACTTGAGAGATAAGCCAGGGTCATGTGTGTGCATGTGCAAAATCCCGAGGGGAGAATGGAGGAGAAGGGATTGTAGTTGTAGTGTGGCCATCCCCCTTGGGAAGTGATTTCTCACTTTCTCTCTCTCAACCCCTCCCACCCCCCCACTACTGGTGAGTGGATGGGCTCTATAGCAAAAATTAAAAAAAAAAAAAAATTCTATAGAACAGGAGTCCCCAATCCCTGGACCACAGACTGGTACTGGTCCATAGCCTGTTAGGAGCTAGGCTACCTGGCAAGAGGTGATCAGCAGTGGAGCAAGTGAAGCTTCATCTGTATTTAGACCCATTCCCCAGTGCTGGCTAATATTAATGCCTGAGTTCTGCCTCCTGTCACATCAACAGCAGCATTAAATTCTCACAGGAGTGTGAACCCTATTGAGAACTGCACATAAAAGGGATCTACAATAGGTTGTATGCTCCTGGTACCAGCAGATGACATAGTGGTTGTAAACTCCTTATGAGAATCTAATGCTTGATGTTCTGCAGAGGAGCTGAGGTGGTGATGCTAGCACTGGGGAGCAACTGCAAATACATTATGGTGAATTATATAGTTATTTCATTATACATTACAATATAATAACAATAGAAATGAAATGCACAATAAATGTAATCACTTAAATCCTATCTCCCCACTCCAGTCTTTGAAAACAAAACCAGTCTGTGGTCCTAAAAGGTTGGAGACTGCTGCTGTAGAATGTTGTTCATTCAATGCATATTGAGCACTTATGATGTGTCTAGCATTGTACTAAATCTTGAGGATCTAGAATTCAATAACATCAGTTCAGGCTCTCAAAGAGCTTACAATGTATTGGAGCAACACTGAGGAAAGATTACAATACAGTATGTAGAATGTAGGAGGTACTCAGAAAACACGGAGGAAAAAAATATTATCTGGGAGAAAGAGTAATGGCTTTATTATTACTGTTTTAATTTTTACTGGAGGGCAACATGTACTCACTGGAGAGACATAGAGAAACAGAGAGGGAGAGGAAAAAGCAAGAAAGCACCCCCTTATGGGGCATGGTCATGTTGTAATCACTTCTCCATTTCTCCCTCCTTTCAAAATCTTGGGCATGCACATACAAGCCACCAAACCTGAGGCTTAAACTATGGGGTCAACTATGTGGGATCCAGCTGCCTTAACCACCAGGCCATGGGCTGGCTCATAATGTTTTTTTTTAGGGTGTTGCCATAGGGCACATGCACTCATCTGAGAGAGAGAGAGAGAAAGAGAGAGGAAAAGTGAGAAATCATCCCCAGGAAGATGGCCATGCCACAATGTCTTCTCCTCCATTCTCCTCTTAGGACTTGGGCACACAAACACACACATGTGCCTGGTATGATTTTTCAAGTTGCCAGGTGTGTAACTTGAACCATGATCGGCCCTGTGGGAGTCCAGTGCCTTAACTACCATGCCACCTACTGGCCCCATAATGGCTTGACAATGAAAAATATTTATGCTAATTACAGCAACAAATATTAATACTTGGAAGGACATAGATTACCGTTGTTCCTTGGTATTTGTGGTTTTGTGGACCCCCCCAAGGATGCCAAAACCTGAAGATACACAAATGCCTTGTATATTGGGTCGTCAGGAAAGTCGGACACATTTTTGTACAGAAAAACAGAAAAATATATCATGACTTTCCTGACAACCTAATAAAATGTTACAGTATTTGCATATGAGCTTTGGGTAACCTCCCACTTGTACTTTAAATGATCTCTGTATTACTTATAATGCCTAAAACAATGTAAATACTATGTAAACAGTTCTTAAGCTATTGTGTAGAATCTACCCATAAGAAAAAAGGTCTGGAAATATTCAAAACAGAAGCAGCCATCATAGGTCTAACTACGTAGTATACATCAACAGCATCTTTGACCCACTGTTGTTGAATCCATGGTTGGTTTAACCCATGGAGGAAGAACCCATGAATGCAGAGGACCAAATTTATTTAGGGAATTGCATGTGTTACTGTCGCTGATATTTGAGGCACTTGGTTCGTACCCACAGGAGATGACATGGAGTCGAAGACTGGAACCAATCGTTTCTGTGGAGGCAGGACAGCAGAGAACATGATCTAACTTGTGTTTTAGAACAATCTTTCTGCCAGTGTTGTGGAGGACAGGAGGGCTACAGGAAGTAGAGAAGTAAAGAGTTATTCCAATAGGCCAGGAGAAAAGCAGTTAAAGACCTGAATTAAGACAGCAGACATTTAAATAAACCTATGGATTTACAGCTGCCCTTAAGCATGACTGAAGGTACAGCCAAAGAAAATGTGGTTTTTGTTTTTTTGTTTGCTTTTAGTTTTGCTATAAGTGCATTCGCCAGAGACAAAGAGAGGAAGACAATAAGAAATTATTCCCCAGAAAGGATGACCACAGTTCAGTCCCTTTTCCTTTAGGCTCTTCTAGGGACTCGGGTATGTGTGTGCATGCCCAAGCTGCCAGGTTCAGGACTCAAACTGTGCGGTCTGGCTATGTGGGATCCAGTGTCTTAACTGTCCCGACCCGGGGGACAGCCGAACAGGTTTCCTGAGTGAAGGAGTGAGAGCCGGGACAAGCGGCGTAGTGTTACAGCACGGAGACGACAGTGTCGTCCGTTTATTGTGGGAAGCACGGTACAGCAGAGACGATGCAGTGTCGCGTCGTCTACTGTGAGCAGCACGGAGATGACGCGGTGTCACAGCTCTTCAGGGTCATCCGGAGACGATGTAGTGTTACAACTCTTCAGGGTCTCCCAAGTCGTCTGTAGATGATGCAGTGTCAGCTCTTCAGGATCTTCAGGGTCGTCTGGAGACTGCGCGGTGTTTCAGCTCTTCAGGCTCTTCAGTTGTCGTCTTCCTGGTTGTTGTCGTCATCTCGGTCGTCTGTGTCGTCTGGCTACTGTGGGCCAGGCATCATGGTTATATACACTCTGGTGGGTTGTAAACGGTGGGTCGTGATTGGTTGTAAATGGTGGACTGTGATTGGTTGTAAACGGTGGGCCCTGATTGGTTGTTAACGGTGGGTTATGATTGGTTGCTTTTGGACCAATCATGAGGTGCCAGATATGCAAATTTGAGGGATTCTAGTGGCCAATCAGAGCAAGGTTTCGAAGGTCAGGTTTTTGGAAGGGAACCAATCATGGTAATTGCTCTCTGAGAAACCTTGGCAGACTCGCTGGTGTGCAGCTTCCCACACTTAACTTCCATGCCACCTGCTGGCCCTGTTTTTGTTTCTTTTTAGTATGGTGTTGAGAGGCACTTGCTTTGGATGGGAAACCAGATCAAGTCAAAGTGAAGTTTTAAATATAGCCTGTAACTTACTCGTGGACTGCCATCCTATCTCATAGTTCGCGATGGTTAATTTTCGGTATCAACCTGACTCAGCCACAGGGTGTCCAGATATTTGGGTGTGCTTGGATGAGATGAACATTTGAATCAGTAGACCACATTAGGTTGTACTCCCTAATGTAGGTGGCCTTCATCCAATCAGTTTTAAGGCCTGGATAGAACAAAATTTCAAACCCTTCCTTAAGCAAGAAGGAACTCCTCCTGTCTCACTGCTTTGAGCTGAGACATTAGACTTTTCCTGCTTTCGGACTTGAACTGCAATATCACAGTTCTTCTTGGTCTCTAGCCTATTGCCTTTTAGACTAGAATTTACACCATTAGCTCTCCTGGGTCTCCAGTTTACTGACTGCAGATAATCCCTAACCCCTATTATTGTATGAGCCAAATCTCACCCCCCCCTCCACACACACACACACACACACACAGATCTCCAACTTATGATGGTTTGACTTACCATTTTTCAACTTTAAAATGGTGTGAAAGTGGCGCCAGCAGATTGTTTAGCAATTATGTTGCGGACTCCCACATGGCCAACTGTGGTTTGAATCCTGGACCCGGTGGCTTGAAACTCATGCCAGATACATGTGCGTGCGTGCCTAAGATCCTGGGAGGAGAATGAAGAAGGGATTACAGTATGACCCTCAGGGGGTTATTTCTTGCTCTCCCTCTCACTGTCTCTATCTCTCTCTCTCTCCAGCGAATGTGTGTGCCCTAAGACAAAAATCTATTTTAAAAAAATGTGAAGCAATACACGTTTAGTGATAATTATACTCTCAGGGCTGGCCTTGTACCTCAGTAGTTCAGTGCAGTGCACAGAAGGCTGGATACCATCTCGCCAACTGCGGTTCTAAGCCCAGAGCTGGTGGCTTAGAAACCATACCAGAGGGCCCAGCAAGTGGCATGGTGGTTAAGGCACTGGACTCCCACATGGCCAACCACGGTTCATATTCCAGACTTTATGGCTTAAAAATCACGTTGGGTTGGGTCAGCAGATGGTTTAGTGGTTAAAGTGCTGGACTCCCATGTGGTTGGGATCCTGCACCTGGCAGCTTGAAAATCATGCTGGGCACATGTACCCAAAATCCCAAGAGGAAAATGGAGAAGATTGCAGCACAGCCATCCCTCCACTGGGTGTGTGTGTGTGTGTGTATGTGTGTGTGTGTGATTTCTCACATTCTCTCACTCTGTCCCTTCAGCAAGCACACACTCCATATGGCAAACATTAAAAAAAAAAAAAAATTTCATCAGGCCTGTGTATCTACATGCCCAAAATCCCATTAAGGAAATGGAAAAGAGGGGATTGCAGTGTGGCTATCCCACTTAGGTGGTTGATTTCTCACATTCTCCCTCTCTGTCTTGTTCCAACAACTGCACATGTCCTATGACAAAAGCTTAAAAAAAAAAAAAAAAAAAGAAAAAGTAAAAGAAAACCATGCCAGGCACATGTGCATATGTGCCCAAAATCCTGATGGGAAGGAGAAATGAAAGAAAAAGAGTTGTGATGTGACCATGCCCATTGGTCATGTAGGTGCTTTCTCATTTCTCTCTCTCTCTCTGAGTACATATGCCCTCTGACTATTAAAAAAAAAAAAAAGAAAAAGAAAACCATGCCAGGCACATGTGCATATGTGCCCAAAATCCTGATGGGAAGGAGAAATGAAAGAAAAAGAGTTGTGATGTGACCATGCCCATTGGTCATGTAGGTGCTTTCTCATTTCTCTCTCTCTCTCTGAGTACATATGCCCTCTGACTATTAAAAAAAAAAAAAAGAAAAAGAAAACCATGCCAGGCACATGTGCATATGTGCCCAAAATCCTGATGGGAAGGAGAAATGAAAGAAAAAGAGTTGTGATGTGACCATGCCCATTGGTCATGTAGGTGCTTTCTCATTTCTCTCTCTCTCTCTGAGTACATATGCCCTCTGACTATTAAAAAAAAGAAAAAGAAAACCATGCCAGGCACATGTGCATATGTGCCCAAAATCCTGATGGGAAGGAGAAATGAAAGAAAAAGAGTTGTGATGTGACCATGCCCATTGGTCATGTAGGTGCTTTCTCATTTCTCTCTCTCTCTCTGAGTACATATGCCCTCTGACTATTAAAAAAAAGAAAAAGAAAACCATGCCAGGCACATGTGCATATGTGCCCAAAATCCTGATGGGAAGGAGAAATGAAAGAAAAAGAGTTGTGATGTGACCATGCCCATTGGTCATGTAGGTGCTTTCTCATTTCTCTCTCTCTCTCTGAGTACATATGCCCTCTGACTATTAAAAAAAAAAAAAAGAAATTAAGAAGACACTTTATTTCAAGTACCTGTATGACCACTCTGGTTTCCATTTTCAGTACAGCAGTCAGTAATTATGTTACTTATTGCTGGGTTTTGAAGATGAATTAAATTCTCATTCTATTTCAGTTTTTATTCATTCATCTCAGCTATTTGTTTTCCTAAAAAGTGAGAACAGGTGGGTTTTATCCCACTTCTAGAAGTCATGGAAAAACTGTATTTGAGCAATTCTCTGGTCTAGACCACTTTAATTTTGTGTGTATGCTCAAAAAGGAGAAAAATTAAGCTCAATGAGTCAGAAGTAGAATAGATAGAAGAGGGCTATAGATTATATTTTTAAATAATTGTTTCAAAAATTCCAAGAGACATTTGGGATTTAGGTTAAAATTTAATTTAATCAAGTTTAGCAAAGAAAAAACTGCTAGTGTTGAGGTGGCTGGATCCCATCTGGTGACTCCATGGTTCAAGGCTTTGACCCAGCAGCTCGAAAAACACACTGGGCGTGTGTACATGGATGCCCAAAATCCCAAGAGCAGAATAGAGAAGGGATTGCAGAGTGATCAACCTCCCGGGGGGTGATTTCTTAATTTCCTTTTCTATTTCTTTCTGGCAAGCGAAAAAAGAGAATGCTAGTGTATTTAACACCCACATGTAGTTAATTTTTTAGTTTAACATGGAGAAATCTCATACAGATTCCAAAGAAACAGAGGACTGTAATCTTATGCTCTGTGACAGTGATCCTGGCTCATAGCGAGAACAAAAGGAGGAAATGAAGCCGTCATTCTGTGCTGCATAAATCTACCCCACCCTGGTGACTTCTGCTAAGCACTGTGGGTGAACCAGGTAAATGTAGGATACAGAGAACATCCGGTTGCTATATTTGTGTCCAGTATAAGGGTGTGTCCAATATTTTCTTTCTATCTTGCTTTAGGAGCAAATGAGAGGATCTCAGACATGATACCATCATGGCACTAAAAAATTGAAGAACCCTTAAGCATGGAAGAAGGGAATAATTGGAAGTGAGAACTAGAGTACTGGCATCATGAGGACAATTTGGTCTGGTGTCACTGGCCTTAAAGGTGAAAGATAGGGGACTAGCAGGGGACCAGTCCAGTGGCCATTGGACTCCCACGTGACTCATTATGGTTTGGGTCTGCACCTGGCAGCCTGAAAATCATGCTGGGCATGTGTGCATGCATGCCCAAAAGCCCAGGAAGAGAAAGGAGAAGAAAGGATTGCGGCATGGCCATACTTGCCATGATTTCCCACTTTCCCCCTCTGTCACTAGAGCGCATGTGCCCTGCGGCAAAAACTTTAAAAGAAAAAAGAAAGGTGAAGGAGGAAGGCCACATGTCAAGAAAGTCAGGCAGCCTCTAGACACACCCAACTGATATTTAGATCTCAGATTGCTGAGATCCATTTTAGCCTTCAGATCTAAAGAACTGTAAGATGATATATTTTTACTGTTTTGAACCATTAAGTTTGTGGTCACAACAGCAATAGAGAACTAATAAATTTATTTATTTATTTTTACTTTCCTCTACTCTAATTCCATTTCTATTGAAATCCTTGATAATCTTCTGGTTAAATCCAAAGATTGTAGTTTATATTCTCCCTTCCATGATTCCTCTATTTCTGTCAGCAAAAATAATTTAATTAATGAAATCCTGAAATCAACAAAGGTTAATAATGCTACAAGGGTAAAAGTAGACAATTTTTAAAAATTGACTTAGATACTACAACATTTAGACCTCTCTGGTGTGGTAGGACAGATGAAGTGTTAAGGATTAGGTGATATTGGTGGCCATATGGACAATCAGTCATTCTCTAATGGAGGAGACTAAAGCAAAATTACGGGGAAAAAAATTAGTTACAGTCTACACTTGCAGTATTTTTTTTTTTAATTTTATGATCTACTCTTTTTCTGTTTTTTTTTTTTTTTTCCGTTGTTTTTTTTTTTTTTTTTTTTGGGTTTTTTTTTTTTTTTTTTTGTTTGTTTTTGTGGGTTTTTTTTTTTTTTCTTTTTTGAGAGGTTTTTCCTATAGGGCCCACACACTTGCCAGAAAGACAGAGAGAGAAAAAGCAAGAAATCACCCCCCAGGAGGATGGTCACACCGCAATCCCTTCTCCTCCATTCTCCTCTCTGGATCTTGGGTATGCACACACATGCGCCTAGTGTAAGTTTAAGTCACCGGGTCTGGGACTCAAATCCCCCGAGGGGTGATTTCTTGCTTTCTGTCTCTCTGTCTTTCTGGTGAGGGCGTGCACCCTATAGCAAAAACCTCTCCAAGTTCTTATAAGTTGTTGTTCCTCAACAGACTGCTCTGGTTTCTGAAATCATTCTGGTGTGGCTAGAAAAGTCTCTAGGATTATAAAATGGTGGAAGATAGTATTTTTCAGCAGAGCAGAGCTTGATCTGTAGCCCTGCAGTTTTCTCTTATTCCCTTTTAAAATGAAGTGATAGTTCTCTTATCACTCCTTAAACTGGATTGAGCCAGATTTATGTCATACACAACTGAAAGTCTTCACTGGGGCCAGCAGGTTGTGTGGTGGTTAAGTGCACTAGCTCCCACATGGCCAACTACAGTTAGAGTCCTGGACCTGGTGGCTTGCTTTCTTACTTTCCATCTCTCTCACTCTCTCTCTCTGGTCAAATTAAAATAAATAAAATTAAATAAAATAATTCTAAAAAAAAAGTCTTCACTATGACCAAGGGTGTGACATCACCTGGGTGCATACAGATGTTTATGTGTCCTGTCCTGGGAATGTGGCCATGCTTACAGACTTTGAACAGGCATGGTATGTGAGTCACCCTGTCAGTGAATTATGAGGGCAAGTATGTCACCTTAAAAGTCAACACAAGATTTGCCTGGCTGTCCCTGGCTGCAGTGATTACGGAAATCTGCCATTCGGTGTCTTCCCGAATAACCGAGGAGCAAGGAATCCCAGCAAACTATAGGGTTGTGGGAAGTTATGTGTTTTTGCATAGAAAAATACATCCTTACTTTTCTGACAACCCAATAGTTGTAGCTGAGCAAGCAATAAGCTTTTGTGATGTTAAGCCACTGAGATTTTGACGTTTCTATTTCTACAGGATAACCTAATTTATTCTGCTTAACACAGAGGGCATTTACCCTTTGTGCTATAATGTTTTCCCATGATTTATTCATTAAAAAGAATCAGAGGCCAGATGGCTCAGCACTAGCACTGACACAGTGAGACTGACCCACATGGGAAGCTTCCAAGTTTGTGTCCTGAAGACTTCCCTAATTGTGTAGGTGCATGTGTGCCCACGACCCAAGGCTGCTGAGACTGGGAGAAATCACAGTGTGAATACTCTGTTTGGGCTCCCTATCTCTGTCTGTTTTTCTCTTGCCCATGGAAGAAATAAATTTAAAAGACAATATTGAGCCAATATATGAATCATAACATTACATAAAACAGAGTTCTTGCCTCTCCTAGTAAGAAAAGTGAACAAGTAATTCTAGTCCATCCTGAGCTTTACGAATTACTAAAGGAGTTTAGGTGGAGGGGTTATATCATATTTGCCTCCCAGATCAAGATGGCTGCACTGCAAAAATTAGATTTAGAGCAGGGAGAGACTTAACTTGTTGAGTCTATACTGCAATCTTATAGTAAGGCATCTTTTGCTTTAGCGAACATATGCTTACTGGAGATACGGAGAGAGACAAAGAGCTAGAAATCACTCCCCGGGTGGGTGGCCACACTGCAATCCCTTCTTTCCCACTCTCCTCTTGGGATTTTGGGCAGAGATGCACACATCCCTGGTATGAGTTTCAAGCCACCAAGTCTGGGACTTGAACTGTGGGCGGCCATGTGAGAGCCCAGCACCTTAGCTGCCATACCACTTGCTGGTATGGCAAAACCTCAAAATCATTGAGGTTTTGATTTGTATTTCCCTTATGATAAGTGATATTGATGTCACTACAATTATGAGGTCATTTCCCCCCCTAATTTGTATATAAGGAGAACAGGTGATAGTTCATTCTGTACTTGGCTTATTTCACTTAACATAATATCCTCCAAGTTTACCCATCTTACCACAAATGACCAGACTTCATTCTTTTTAATGGATGCATAGTATGCCATTGTATGGGCATACCACTTTTCGCATACCACTTTTCTTATCTCATTTTATTTTGTTTTAATTTGCTATAGGTTGAGTACACTCACCAAAGATAAAGAAAGAAAGCACCCTCAGGGGATGGCCACACCACAATTCCACTGCCTCCAATCTTCTCTCAGGATCTGGGCACACATGTGAATGCCTGCATGTTTTTCAGGACACTGGATCTGGGATTCAAACTGTGGAGTCAGCATGAGGGATCCAACCACCTCAACTACCATGCCACACTGACTGGCCCAACCACATTTTTTTCTTTATCCATTTGTCTATTAATGGACAAGAGAGGTAATTTAAAATCTGAATTGCTATTTTGCATGAAGAGAGGAAGTTATTCTGTGTATACATACACAGAATAATACAACACGTGTATACATATTAAAAAAATATGGGAACTCCAGAAATTGGTGCCGGGTGTGTGGTAATTCCTCTGAAAAAGGATACATTTGATAAAATTAAACAAAACTGAAGTGAATATCAATTTTCACAGTGACATATACTGCCAAAGGCAATAGTCAAAATGTATCAAAGCATTAAATTGGGTTCTTCCTTCACTAATAATGAAAATGCATAATCTTATTTATAATTAACAAGTACAAAACTTACTCAACATCAAAAAAACTGTGAAGAAACTTGCAGAGAAGCAGAGGAATTAAATAGAACCAAGCACATGTATTATCTCGTTCAAGGGAAATATTTCATTTGGAAGATCAATCCAAGCAGGCAATGGCTTCTAAAAAATGAACATTTAATTACATAAAAATAAGTATCAATTTTGGAGTTAGCTCAGTGGTAAGAGAACAATGTAAAACAGCTCCACTCATGTACCTTAAGTACATCTTAAATGAGCAAATATAAAAGTACTACACAGCTATAAATCCAACATCTTATTTAATAAGTATATTATTAATATTTCTAATATATCAGAAAATATTAAAATTAAAAATATAGATGTTCAGCTATACTAATTCAGGACTTCCAGGTCAAATTAAGGCTAAGAATTCTACCGTTATTAATAAACAGTTTTTCCTACATAGAGAATGTTGATATCCAATACAATTTTACATAATTTAACTTTGGGCAAATGAATGCTATAATTAGACAATGGACTCTTACTCATTTAACACTTATATGTACTTATCATATACTAGATACTATTCTAAGCATTCCACAGATACTAGCTGATTTACTGTTAAGGCTATTAAACAGAATACGATTTTTAAAAGAAATACAAAAATTTCAATTTTTTCCTATCTCTCCATTTTACTCTATCATTTATAGTCAGTAAAAGGACTGTAGAGGTTCAATAAAAGGATATTTAAGTTGGACTCAAAATTTGAGCTAGTTTCTATTTAGTGTCCCATGTGATTTTGGGCAAATTACTGAAACCAGAACTTCCCAAACCTGACCTACCACCAGAATTCAAGAGAGGGCAGTTATAGTTATGATGGTTTGGGCTTTACCCAAACCTTTCTAACTGGCTATGGTCAGCATGGGACTTGAGACTGAATAATTGCCTTTAAATCTATACAGGTGATTCTGATGAGCAGCTGCATCTGGGAAACACTGGTCTAGCAGCCCTATCCTCGAACCCTAACAGAAAAAGAATGATGTATATGGTCTGCAAGGATAGACATGAAGCTGAGGAGTACAAAGATCTAATTTGTCAAAACTCCAGTCTCTTTTTAAAAAATCTTAAGTTTTTGGTATAGGGCACATGCTCTTGCAGGAGAGAAAGGGAAGGTGAGAAATCACCCTCCACAGGGTCTGGCCATGGCTGCAATCCCTTCTCCTCTATTTTCCTTTTGGGATTTTGGGCATGCACATGCACCTGGTGTGATATTAAAGCCACTGGGTCTGGAAATGGAATGGTGACTGATCATGTGGGAGTCCAGTGCCTTAACCATCATGACATCTGCTAGCCCCATCATAACCTATTCTCACTAAAGTGGCCACAACAGAGGTCATCGAGAATATTTAACCCAGACACATTCAGTATGGAATCACACAGGCGACTGCCATGTGCATCACATAACTTGAGCCTGTCTCTGCAAGCTTGATTAAAGAGAAGCAGGCAACAGAAGCAATGGTCCTACCAATTTTAAAGTATAAAATAAAACAAAGTAATCTTTGCCCCATGTGCAGGAAATACACAGAAGATACACCTTAATGTTTCAGACAACCATGTAACTGATTGTAAATTCTTATTTTATAAGGACTGGAGTAATTTAAAAAAAAATTTTTTTGGCAGAGGGCACATGAGCTT
This sequence comes from Tupaia belangeri chinensis, assembly GCF_000334495.1. Classification (NCBI taxonomy): domain Eukaryota; kingdom Metazoa; phylum Chordata; class Mammalia; order Scandentia; family Tupaiidae; genus Tupaia; species Tupaia belangeri. Next base: position 3,509,980 of record NW_006159550.1, on the reverse strand, counting down.
GTCAGACAGAGGAACAAAGCACTCCCATGAAGAATGGACACGATAGTCCCTTCTCCGCCATTTTTCCATCCTGCTGGGGTTTGGGGGCATCCACACACATGCCCAGCACATGGGTTTGGGACTCAAACTGCAGGGCTAGCCATGTGGAATCTGGCTGCCTTAACTACCAGGCCATGGAGTCAGCTCAGGAATAATGTTTTCAATACAAAATTTCAGTTAAATAATAATCATTAATTTTAATACATGATCCCAACAAAACTTTACCTACTTTGTACTTCCCCCCAAAACATGTACTAGCTCTGTGAACATAGGAATTCTGGTTACTAAAACTTCTCTCCTTTTAGTTCACTAATATACTATATTAATATGGAAGCCTTGATCAGAAGAAATAAAAAATAAATTCACAAGAAGAAATCTAAGTGTATTTAAAATAGTGTTCTTCATGTTGAGTTGCTCAGAGAATAAATTTAGCAATGCTTGAGTTCTACTGGTTATTTGTGCCAATTATTAATACTTACTTTAAATTATGATTTTTCATCCAAGTACCTCAAAAGAGTTTTTAAAACATTGTTGTTTCTTATAATATCTCTGAAAGGCAGGCTAATAGGAAGTAATGAATATCTCTATTTTATAGTCAGAGAAACTAGGGCATAGAGAATGACTTCATTAGGGTCATATGGTGATCAACTGATGTAAAAGGGACTCAAATTTATTTTCATTTTCAGTTTGGTATATCTATTACATGATTGTTTAATATACCTAAATATATTTTTATTATAGAAAAATGGAGACTATTGGGACCAGCAGTTAGCGTAATGGCTATGACGCTGGACTCCCATGTAATCGACCAGTTTGAGTCCCGGACCCAGCGGTTTAAACTCATGCCAGGTGCGTGTGTGCATGCCCAGGATTCTGAGAGGAGAATGGAGAAGGGACTGCAGTGTGGCCATCCCCCCTGGGGGGTGATTTCTCGCTTACTGTCTCTCTGTCTGTGTCTTTCTGGCGAACACACCCTATAGCAAAAACCTCTCCAAAAAAAAAAAAAAGAGACTATTTAAATAATCTAGGAAATAAAGGTGATTTATGTGTGTGTGTTCAAAAATACTGCTTTACAGTAATAGACTAAGAACTAATAATTAGTCTTTGAGGTTGGAGCTATTTATAGGGCTTTGGCTATTCGTGGCTTTCCCAAGCCTCTGCTCAAAATGAACTTTTTTACTTCTGATTGCTTTATGCTGGGTTAGCATAGTTATGAACCAAGAGGCAATGCAGACACAAGCTGACTAATGGGTGTGAGGCTGTCTTTCATTGTTCCTATAGCTCACTCTTGTAGACCTCATCTTCAGTCCAGTTCTCAGGTCCGTATGTGTGCAACCCACCTCAATTCTTGGCTTGTGACCAGACTGTTACTGTCAATGATTAAAGTAGGAACATTTTTGTTCACACATCAGCCTAGAAGATCATTCATTTTATGTATGCTATACTAGTTATCCCTCCCACCCTGTTTCTGGTGATCCTGACCTTCACAGTCTTTATACTGCATTACAGTATTGATCTATACAGAGGCACGTATCGCCACATGGAGATCTTTTTCATGTAAAATTTTAATTTTCCTAAGTAAAGGCTGGGAGAAAGAAGAGGGTTTAAAACTGTGCTAAATGAAGTGAGGCTGGAGTCTGCTTGGATGTGGTAATGTAAGCCCGTGGTGTTTCTAACTTGAGCCCAGCTCTTCCCTAGAGCTCCGGAATCAAGTAATTCCCAATAGACAGGATCACTCTTACATCAAAGCTGCCAGGTCCAAAGCTGAACGCCTTTTCTGCACTCCCTTTCCGTGATCTCATTTGGTAAAATATACCTTTATTTCCTGCCTCTCCCAAAGCAAAAGAAGGCATCATTGACTGCCACCTCCATTCTCTTACCCTGCAGTTGCCCCCAGGAATCATGGATCAGTTGATCGTGCCTCTTGGTATTTTAGGAATCTATCTTCTTTAGACAGCCACTGCTGCTCACACAAAGCTCCTTATCTTTTTTCTCTTTGAATTCTGCAGTAGCCCCTTGTCCATAAGCTCTGCCTGCCTCACTCCTCCTTGCAGCTCATCTATTCTCCACCAACAGAACAGCTGAACTAGTAAATCTGTTCAGGGCCACTCCCTCTACGCATGGCCTCACTCAGCACGGAAGGCGGTTTAGCAAGTAGCTCCTACCTGTTTCTCCGGCCTCATCTTCAGCAACCCAGGGTTGAACTTTTAAAACCTGTAATTACTACTCAGTCTTCTCGACACAAATCATTTGTCCCTGAGCCGCAGTCCTTTACGTCTGGATCTGCTATCCCTTGCCTTTTTTGTGCGTGCTGGAAAAAGCCTATTTATCTTATAATTAACCAGGAGTGAGTGGTCATCCGTTCTTTCCTCTGTACACCTACATATTTACTGCCAGTCCCGATGACTTGCTTTCCTGTCTGCCTGCCCCCCCCCCCGAATGGGTCAGAAGCTGGTACTCACATTTGGGGAGGGGGTAAGAGAAGAGAATAAATACGTAGCTAGGGGGTTACCATCGATTTCGAACCTGTGTAGGGGTTTAAATAACGCGGCGGACTAAAACGACTTCTTCAGCGCGGCAGCAGGACCTCCGCGGCACGCCGACCCCAGCCCCGCAGCGTCTGTCGCAGGGGCCCTCGACCTCACAACGGGCTGGCAGGCCGTGCGCGGAGCGAGTCCTCCAGGGCTCAGAATCGGACAGGAGGTCCCGGGCAGGCCACTGACCCAGCTGCTCGCGGTAGGGCCGGACGAGCCCACACG
>NW_006159550.1:3506627-3507084 GCF_000334495.1 Tupaia belangeri chinensis | reverse complement strand
CCCGCGCTGATGTCTTGTTCTGCCCCCCCCCCCCCCCCCCCCGAATGGGTCAGAAGCTGGTACTCACATTTGGGGAGGGGGTAAGAGAAGAGAATAAATACGTAGCTAGGGGGTTACCATCTATTTCGAACCTGTGTAGGGGTTTAAATAACGCGGCGGACTAAAACGACTTCTTCAGCGCGGCAGCAGGACCTCCGCGGCACGCCGACCCCAGCCCCGCAGCGTCTGTCGCAGGGGCCCTCGAGCTCACAACGGGCTGGCAGGCCGTGCGCGGAGCGAGTCCTCCAGGGCTCAGAATCGGACAGGAGGTCCCGGGCAGGCCACTGACCCAGCTGCTCGCGGTAGGCCGCGACGACCCAGGTCGCCAGCTCGGCTGCGGAACGGCGCGGCCTCCGCCCTAGACGCCAGGAGCAGGGGCTGCCCCCGAGGAGCAAGATGGCGGGCCCCGCCCTCCCCT
>NW_006159550.1:3504985-3506100 GCF_000334495.1 Tupaia belangeri chinensis | reverse complement strand
CGGCGTTCTACCCGGGGACGAGCTGCGGGACGAGCCTGGACTGGAATCCGCCCGCCGCGTTCGCCGCGGTGCGGGCGCCGCGTTCGCCGCGGTGCTGGCGAGTGCGCCCTCGAGGGCGGGTGGCTGCGGCGAGGTCCCCGGCGCCCGGGAGTCCCTCGGAGCTGGCTGGCCGTCGGAAGGTCACCTCGCATCTCTGGCCGGCCGCGCCGAGGTCCTTGCTCGGGCGGTGCCTGCGACCTAGGGGGAACCGCCGCCGCAGTCGCCGAGCCCCACTTCGCCCCTCTCCCCTCCTGCTCGCTCTTTCCACTCTTTTGCTCGCTCTGGAGCATTGCTTTTTAAGCATCTCCACCAGGTTTTTTTTGGTCTTATTTCCCCCGGATTTTGCTGGTTAAAGGAATGGCTTTTTCACACTGAAGTCATTGGACGCGCCGCACTGAGCTAACTATCCGCTGGTGCAGGTTCTTGCACAGCGTTAGCCCGTATTCGGGTAATCCACTAAAACCAGGTAGAGAATGTAGATGATTTTGGATGGGGAGGGGGAGGCTTCCTCCGTGATTCGTTTCTGAAAGGTTTTCAGAAGTGACAGGTAGGATTCGGATGCTTTAGATGTGTGTGAGTGGGCAGGGGTGACAGCACACAGAGGTGGCAGTGCAGTTTCAAGGTTTGGGGAGAATCTGGGAGTTAACTGGCCTTTGCTTGGAAACCTGAATGTCCAAACTGGTGCGAGCTCATCCAGGTGTCATTGAGGTAGTGCGAGAACGCCAGCGCCACGCCCTACGTTTCAAGCCGAAAAGCACCCACTTAATTTTATAAATTGTGTTTGGTGTGCGTTGGGAAAAACCTTTATAAAATGCGTGTCATAAGTTAACTGGGAATAAATTACGCTTTAATCGGATAGAAGGTTTTGTTTGTAAACTCTCAGAAGGATTCCTTTTAGCTTCTGTTTATTAATGTATCTGAATATACCTTATTAGCGTATGCTTGTCTGTTTTTATTTATGTCGTGGTGTTATAAAATGACTCTGTGACTCTTAAAATGTGTTTTAGACCGTGGATTTCTTTAGGCAGGAGCCATGTCTTGTCGTCGTGTTTCTGTGCTGTGTGCCTAGGGTGTAG
>NW_006159550.1:3490104-3504817 GCF_000334495.1 Tupaia belangeri chinensis | reverse complement strand
GCTCTTCACACACATTCCTTCACTGAATCAATGAAGGTGTTGGATCTCACAATTGCCTTCCAGGGGTCGTTTATTTTGCTAAGCTAAATTTTGGTTTGTGGGTTTGTTTTGTTTCAGGGTCTTGGCATATGCAGACTTGGTTTTTGTCTTTCTGTCCTTCAGCAAAGAATGATTTAAGAAGAATTCTTTGCCATCCAAAACTCTGTCCTCCCCTGAAAGATTAAAATTATATTTCGGAGATTGTGATTGGGCATTATAATAACTTGTGTGCCAGTGTTAAGTGTTGACTACTTGAGCATTTCCAGGAGTATCAGGAAGAGATTTCCTGGTGATAGGCAAGTAAACTTACGTCTGGGGTTCATAACTGTACTGTCTTAATCAAGAAGAGGAAAAGATGGTGCATCACGGAACTGATAGTGGCTGGTTCTCCCCATGGATACGGGAAATCCTCTCACTTCCTGTGACCACACCTACTGGCCCAGCCGGTGTGATTTACCAGTAGCCACTTTCACATTTCTTTTCTAGATTCCGTTCCCTAGTGTGTCTGCCGAGAGAGCCGCCATCTGTATCATTTCTTTGAATCAGTACTTCATTAGTACCACACTTTCTTCCTGAGGTTTTCAGGGGAAAAAAAGTGCCTAATTTTAGGAAAGACTGTTTTCTGTTATTTGTGAAGGAGTTTTTTGTTTTTAGATGGGAGTTATTTTTACTCTCAGGAGGTCGAAATAAGAAAAAAATGCTGAAGTCTTTTTCCCTTTCCAAATATCTGGTAGTTCTGCAGTGGTTTTCCAAGCTCAGCCTCTGCAGAACATAAGTGAATGTACCAGTGTCAAGTTTTGTATTTGTACAGATCAGGGTAATATACACTCATATTTAGTAGAGGAGTGGCAGGGAGAGACACTTAAAATTTTGGGAGAAGAGGCTGTGAATGTTAATCAGGAAAAAGATGACTTTGAGGAAGTAGGGAAACCATTTATGATTTTCATGGGTTTATAACATTTTTTAATTCTTAGATGCGGAGGAGAGGGAAGCCTGTAATTTCTTATCTTGGCAACAGTCCCTCTGCACAGAGGTAGGTTTCCCTCTTTAATTCAGCAATCTTCTTGGTAATAACAGCCTTCATATGTGGATTACCTGCCAAGCATTGTGGTAAGCTTCACTTCCATCATTTTTAACCTCCACAATACCTCTGCAAGGTGGTCGTTTTACTTACTTTATTAAGGCTAAGTGAGGTTATTTGCCAGAGGCGAATGGAGCTAAAGAACTGTAGAGCCGTAACAATTTGTGAGAGCATCGAGTATTCCAGGTAATCCCAAATGGCGATTCTTTACGATTGAACTGGAGCTTCAGGAAAGCGAAGGTACTGTTCTCCTCGCACTCTTGGCTGTACCTGTGGCCTGGGGTTGCCAGTTACCCTGGTCAGGTGGCTTCAAGCAGCAGCAGCCTTTCTCTCCATCACTGGTGTGCCTACTAGTACGGTGCCACCACCCTCTGTGCCACACCACGGAAAATGGGTAGGCATTGTTCTCGTGAGTGCCCTGGTAGAGCGAAGTATTAGGAACTCAGGTCTGCTGTTTATTAATGCTTTTGCCCTCTGATGTGCCTGAATAGTCCAAGTTTGAAAGCACCACCGTAAATCCATACCTAGGAAAAGTTTCCTGTAAGTCACATTGCTTATTTCTGTTCTTTGACAAATGGAGATGGGAGAGAGATGATGGGATGGTAGGAAGAATGGTAAGAGAAGCATAGGTGTGTGGGTCTGTTTTTCCATTCTGGACCATAACTCTCTTTCTCTTCGGGTTTAAAGGTGGCAGAAATCTTGTTAGGGTCTAATTGCTATTCAGTACTAGTAGAATTCTTTTTGTTCTTTCTAAGCCTGTGTGCTTTCTTAAAATGCACTTTTCAATGGGCTTCATTTGAAGGATGAAGCCATTTCTTGGTTTTAATAAGGAGATAGTGTTAAATAGAAAACAGCTCATTTTCCAGGCCCTGTGAGTAACAGTTATTTGTTTTTTCTTTAGCTCTAAAGTACTTTTTTACTGTTATATTGTATTTATGAGGATTTGGCTACCATATAGGAAAAATAAAATTAAAACTCCATGAGTTTGTAAAAGACGTGAGTAAATTAAAAAAGAATTTGTGTCTTTCACTTAATTATATGTGAAGGTGAAGGCTTATTTCCTCAAATTCAAGAAGGTAGTCTGTATAAGGCAAAAAAATGTGCTTCTGTAAAATATTATGATGCTATTCTTAAAGGCCTTCAAGCTAGAATGTTGTATTAGGTGCGTAGACATAATTCTTGACACATAATCTCCTTATGGTCTGGGATCCAGTTTCATTGCAGAATTGCTTTTGAAACTAAATTATCAAGACTTGACAGTGTCATTTTATGCAACAAAACACTGGGATTATGAAATGACTTCTACTCTCAGATGCATTGTGAAGGTGTGACAGAGAGCCTCAGTTTCCACAGAGATTATGGTTGTGGTATTCTAAGCCACAAGAACCCTGTCATCTTAAGCAGTTAAGTAGCTGGAGTAGTAATCCATCAGAACTTGGTACACAGTGGTTCTAGATCTATTCTGGATCACTGTAACAGCCTTCTAGCCTCTGGTCAGCACCCCGGTAATCTTTCCCCATACTGGGTCAAGATATTCAGGACTCCTTTTTGCCCATTAATAGAATTTGTACTTTTATCTTAATCTCATCTACAAAACCTTCAAGATTTCCTCCTTGGCTAATTCTCTAGCCTCAACTCTATTTCCAGAAGCAATACTAAGCTTCTGGAATACCGGTGCTTACTGACTCCCACATTTCCTCTTCCTTCCTGTCTAGCAACTCCTCCTTTCCCCAGTATAGTACACTACTGTGGATCCTTCAAAACTCAGTTTCGGTTATGTTTCTCCAATAATTATATCTTAATTAGGTTCTGTCTTTGGACCTCGTCCATAAAGGAAAAAAAATTCATCAAGAAAAAAGCTAGTTGCTTGTCTTATGTATTGTCATGTTAATCTGCTGCAACACTTACTGCACTGTGGAAAGAATGCTTTCATTAGCTATTGGAAATTTTTTTGAGTACAAGCCACGTAACCTCATAATCATACACATATACATACTATCTTTTTTAAAGAATTATATTTTATTATTTAACTTTATTTATTTTAATTTGACCAGGGAGGGATAGAATGAGAGAGAGAGAAAGAGAGGGAAAGTATGAAATCAAACCGCCAGGTCCGAACTAGAACTATGGGGAGTACCAGTGTCCTTAACCAGCATGCCACCTGCCGGCCCCACACTGATTGTCTTAAAGGCCGTCAGCAGCCATAACCAGAAGTGGTCAAACTTTTCTCAATTCATGGCATCCCTATCAGTAATTTTATAGCATCCCTAGGTCAAAAGAAACACCTGTTTAATTTGTTAAGTAATTAGGTCAAAACAACTTGATAAATGTCTATCTCCAAACAGTTTAGTAGCTATTTAAGAAAATAATTATGCATAAATTACTTTCATTCCTAGCTGCGTAGTACTCCATTGTAGGTACCATGGTTTTTTCAGTGAATGTTCTACTTGGGATATTATGTAAGTATTGATAATTTCCAGTATTTTGCGATTACAAATGATACTATAATGAAAACCTTTGTGTACATGTATCTGTGTATTATTGAAGGTATAGCTTGAGGATAAATATGTATGTGGGTTTCTTAGCTACCACCTGCCTCCTCATGGGGTAATACTGTTTTCATTTCCCATTAGCATTGTATGAGAATGGTTTTTTCAGCGCTTGAATTTCTGCTACTCTAATGGGTAAGAAATGGTATACCAGGGTCGGCAGGTGGTATAGTGGTTGAGTGCTGGACTCCCACATGGTTGACCATGGTTCGAGTCCTGGACCTGTCAGCTTGCTTTCTCACTTTCCCTTTCTCTCTCTGTCTCTTTCTCTGGTCAAATTTTTAAAATAATAACAACAAAATAAATAAATAATTCTTTAAAAAATGGTGTATCAGTGCAGTTTTCATTTGTATATCTCTTATCACAAGTGAACTGGACATTTTTCATGTTTAAGGACGATTTTAAAATTTTTATAAGTTCACATTATTTCTCCAGTTTCTATATGACTTTTGGTCTTTTTTCTCCATGAGCTTTTTATTTGTTTATTTGCTATAGGACGTGTGTGCTTGCTAGAGAGAGAGAGAAGGAGAGAGAGGAAAAGCGAAAAATCACTCCCCCAGGGGGATGGCCATTTCTCAATCCCTTCTCCTCAGTCCCCCCTTTTTAGATTTTGGGCATGTACTCACACATACCCAGTATGATTTTTAAGCCACGGGGCCTGGGACTTAAATTGCAAAGTCAGCCATGTGGGATCCCGCCACCTTAATCTCCACATCACCTACTGGCTCCCTCATGGCTTTTTAAAGTTCTTTGTTTTTAAGAATATAAGATGTTTGGGGGACCAACGGATGGTGTAATGGCTATATCGCTTGACTCCCACACAGTGGTGGCTTAAACTCTCGCTGAGCACCTGTGTATGCATGCCTAAGATCCCAAGAGGAGAATGTAGGAGAAGTGATTGCAGCCTGGCCATCCCCGGTCGGGGTGGGGGGTGGGTGTGGGGAGGTGTTAATTTCTTGCTTTCCATCTGTCTCTTTCTGGCAAGCGCATGTGAAAACCTCTCAAAAAGAAAAGCAATTTGAACTTTGACATATTTTGTAAATATTTTCACCCAGTCATCTTTTGATATTCCTTGTGTTGTTCCCTTGCCTTGCAGAAGTTTGTTTTTTGTTTTTTGTTTTTTGTTTTTGTTTTTTTGGAGAGGTTTTTGCTACAGGGCGTGTGCGCTTGCCAGAAAGAGAGATAGAAAGCGAGAAATCACCCCCCAGGGGGATGACCACACCGCAATCCCTTCTACTTCATTCTCCTCGGGATCTTGGGCACGCAAGCACTTGCGCCCAGTGTGAGTTTAAGCCTCTGAGGTTGGAAGTTCAATCGCTACATGGGAGTTCAGCAACATAGCTATTACCCTAACTGCTGGTCCCCAGAAGTTTGTTTTTGATAGTCAAATGTATTAGTTTTAACTTTACTGTTTCTAGAATTTTAATTGTAGTAGTTAGAAAGGCTTTCCCTATCCTGGAGTTACAGAGGAATTCACACATACTGTCTTCTAACACTCATAGATTCATTTTTTTTACATTTCGTTCCACTTGGAGTATATTTCTCTATGCGATGTGAGAAATAGATCTAATTTTATCATTTTCCAAGCAACTGTCGAGTTGTCAAAATGCCATTTATTTTTTTTAAATTTGCCCTTTTGTCATCCATGAGGTTTCATATGTAAGTTGGGTGTATTTAATTCTTTTAGGTTTCTGACCATTCATGCACTAGTTTCACATTGTTTTAATCATAGAAGCTTTACAGTATGTTTTAGTATCTGGTAAGGCCAGTCCTCTCTTAAATCTTCTCTTCAGTCTTTTTCTCTGTCCTCTTGCGTATTTTATTTTCCTATTGAAATTTGCCATCTCATTCATTGTATAGCTCATTGCTCTTTTCATTGGGATTGCATTAAATTTACGGTATTTAACTTAGGGAGAAACTGACATAATGGTGTTGCAACATCTTAACTTGGAGCTAGAACAAGCAATGTCTTCATTTTCTTAAGTTTACTTTTGTGTCTTTGAGAATGGTTTATAGTCTTCATATAAGTTTTGAACATTTCTTGCTATTTCTTTTTTTTTTTTTTTTTGACGGAGAGTGTGTGTGCTTGTGAGGTGGTGGGGGTGGTAGAGAAAGCACTTCCCATGGGGAATGGTCACACCGCAATCCCTTTTCCTCCATTTCTCCTTTGGAATTTTAGGCATGTATGCATGCATCCAGTATGGGTTTTAAGCCACCAAGTCCAGGACTCAAATCACATAGTCAACCATGTGAGTGAGATCCAGCTACCTTTACCATCTTGCCACCAGCTGACCCTATTCCTAAATTTTGTTGTTGTTATTCTATCAGTAGCTTTCTCATCAGTTATATTTTTTTACTTGGTTATTATTCATGTAATAAATATTTCTGATTTCTGCGTATTTTTCTGCCAACTTGCTTTAAGTTATTTTTAATGTTGTTTGTAAGTCTTTCCTGGTATGACTATCATGCCATCTGTATTTAGCATTTTCCCTTCTTTTCCAGTGTTTATGCCCTTTGCTTTTCTTAACTTTAATCCTTTTTAAAAAATTATGCTCTTTATCTTACCTAATTGCATTGACTAGTATCTCTAGAACAGTGTTAAGTAAGTGTCTTCTCGGGACCAGCAGTTAGCGTAAAGACTGTGTCGCTGAACTCCCATGTAGTTGACCGTGGTTCGAGTCCCATACCCGGTGGCTTAAACTCACGCTGGATGCGAGTGCGTGGGTGCCCAGGATCCTGAGAGGAGAATGGAGGAGAAGTGATTGCGCGTGGCTATCCCCCCTGGGGGGTGATTTCTCGCTTACTATCTCTCTGTCTTTTGTTTTTTGGGAAATACAAATGGCCTTGAAAAAAAAAAAAAAAAAAAAAAAAAAAAAACTCTCCTAAAAAAAAAAAGAAAAAATAACGAAGTTTTCTTCCATGAAGTTACCAATTGCTTCATTGTGTTGTCTTCACCACGGTATACAAATACATATATTTGTATCTAGATATTAATTTAGCAATGGATGTGCCTTTTAAAGGTTGCAAGCAGTCCTTCACTGTCTCTTTAAGAGATAACTTAATGGAGTTGGGTGTGGTGACAGGCAAGAAAGGTTGACTTTACTATTGAGCAGGAGCAGAGTAACAGTGATGAGCAAGATAAGGATTTCCCTCCTGATATCCCAGTTCTTACAGCCAGTCCTGAGTTTTCTTCTGCTTCTCCACCCAATTCTTTTGGACATCATTGTGGTCTTTACGCAGCTAGCTATTCATAGATGTCTCTGGGCAACCTTTTTCCCTCTAGGCTAAAGCTTCTGTGGATCTGTGGAAAACCCAGGGGTTCCCTTTGATGCTTTCTGTGCTTTGCAGATAAATAAGACTCACTTTGAATTGATGAGAATGCTGTCTTGGGTTCTTGGGTCTGTAGGTCACACGGAAAGGCAGTTTTGTAGTTAGACTAGCCTATCCTTGGGTGTAGCCTGGAGTACACAGCAAGGCTGCTTCCGGTCTGTTTTGTAAGGCCTGGAACATCTGGCTTTGAGGCGATTCTTTACTCCAGAATTTGATTATACAGACCTGTTTCTCTGGCTGGAATGATGTGTTGGTGTGGAATTAGAAGTCTGCACACATTCCATCCGTGTGGCAGTGGTGAACATACACTGATGCTCAGTCTCCTGAGTTCTGGAGAATTATTTAGGTCCATGTGTGAGCTCTCAGTCCACATCCTGTTGTCTATCTCTGTCATTTTAAATATTTCCTTTTCCAGGATTACTCCATGGCAGGATATTTATTAATTTTTCTCTCCCTTATGTTGAGGAACTTGTCCCTAGAACTCCCTTATAACTCCCAGTCTATGTCCGGTTGCCCATCCTTCCTCTTGCAGGAGTGCGGGCAGGTGGGCTGTTCAATGATGTCTTCTGGCCCTAAATTGAGGAACTCTCATTGGCCAGGATGGTGCTCTTGGTCCATAGCCCTTTGTCCTTCTTCACTTTTCCTGTGACCCATATAGCCTTTTCTTTCTGGGTCTTAACTGCCTCACTGGCATGAGTAGGATTTGGGTAGGAGGGTGTTGGGACTCATTGCATTAGGACCCTCATGTCTTACCCTCTAGTACATCCTGCTACCCTGGTGGCAGAGCCTGGGCAAGAGGGTGATCTTTTCTTGTTACTCCCTTTCACTCACCTTGTTTGTTTGAGGGAAATATGTCTCCTCTCCTCTCTCTGCCTGAGACATTTAATCTGTGACAGAAATCCCCACCCCTAAGGTCTTAAGTTTCTATAATGCAATTCTAGTCACTTAATACTGGGATAACTGGCAACTTTCCCACTGCTGCATTTATTCTTATTTGCTTATCTTGGTTTTCAGTAGCTTTCTTAGTCCCTAAGAAGAAAATAAAACTCGATTATTTGCTCTGCTTATCTTTTCTGATCCTTTGCTTTGGTCCATTGATAAAACAATTTTGTCTTTGCTTTCTCTTGTCAAAAAACGTTTTAGAATATTTATCTGGTTTTAACTGCCTGCACTTTTCGTGCATTATTTGGTCATTTATATTTCTTTTTTTGTGAATTGCCTGTTTATGTCCTTTGTTTATTTTGTTCAGTGGCGTAGAGGCTGAATATTCTTTTTTCTTTTTAAAAAAGAGTTATTTATTTGGCTTATTATTATTATTATTAATATTATTAAATTTGCTATAGGGTACCTGCACTCAAGAGAGAAAAAGAGAGTAAGAGAGAGAGAGAGAAATTCACCAAGTCTGTGACTCAAGCCGTGATCGACCATGTAGGTAGGAATCCAATACCCCAACCACCACACCACCACTGTCCCCTGAATATTTCTTAATAACAGACTTATTGAGATATAATTCATATATTATAAAATCTGATCTTTGAAAGATGTACAATTCAGTGGGTTTTTTTTGGGGGGGGTTGCTATAGGGCACATGTGCTCACCAGACAGAGAGAGACAGAGAGAAAGCGAGAAATCACCCCCCAGGGGGGGATGGCCACGCCGCAATCCCTTCTCCTCCATTCTCCTTTCGGGATCTTGGGCATGCACACACACGCCCCCGGCGTGAGTTTAAGCCGCCTGGTGCGGGACTCGAACTGCGGTCGACTACATGGGAGTCCAGCAACATAGCCATTACGTTGACTGCTGGTCCCAATTGAGTGTTTTTTAATACAATCACAGAGTTGTGCAACCAATATCACTAATTCCAGAACATCTTTTATTATTTTTTACTTTTTTTTAAGAGAGATTTTTGCTATAGAGCACATGCACTTGCCAGAGAGACAGAAAGTGAGAAATCACTCCCGGGGGGGATGGCCACACCATAATCCCTTCTCTCTCAGTCTCCTCTTGGGATCTTGGGTGCACATACGCCTGGTATGAGTTTTAAGCCACTGGGTCTGGGACTCAAACTGGTCCAATATGTGGGAGTCCAGCAAGGTAACAACCATTACACCACCTGCTGGTCCCTCAGTTAAAAGCTTTGTAATGGGTATGATTGTTGTTTTCATCTTTAAGCCCTCCTGTGTATATGAAGTTATCTACCTTGTAGCATGTCTTTTTCTAGTAGATTTCTTAGTTTGAGGTTCAGTACCCAAGATATTTGCTTTATTAGAAAGACAGTAAATGTAACTTTTTGTTTGAATGTCCAAGTAAGCTTTCCTTTTGATTCATAACAAGATTTCTTTTTTACATCAGTATATTTGATGATTTTTAAGTGGTTGAATTTTTTTAAGTTGTGAAAAAAATCCACTGTTAAAAGTTGTGGACTAGCAAATAGTAAGATAAACTGTCTAAGAGTAATAAGGGGAATTAGTCATAAGGAAAACTGACAATGTTTTTAATTGTGAGTACAGTATTGACTACAAAATTGAGGAGCCTGAGTTACGACCAAAGTAACCGGAAATGATGCTTGGCTGAATCCTGTGTTTCTGTCCATATTACCAGGGAGGTACAAAGTGTGTCTAAATTTTTTTAAGTGGAAACTTAACACTTCTATATAACCTGCTCTTAGCTGATGTTATTTATCAGCCAGGAGATACATATGGGCTGGAGGTTCTTCCAGATGGGGAAAATTGATCAGCCTTCATTGAGCAATGCATTTTGGACACATCTATAAGTTAAAGATTTTAGCGCAAATTAATAACTGGTTGGCTTTGACTTAACTGATAGGTCAAAAGTGGTTTGTGAGCCATCGCATGTTCATAAAAATTGAACTTGTTTGTTCTCTGTGTAATTATTGATACTGGTAGCTCTCATTTGTTTCCACTCTTAGTTTTTGTATGTTAACACTGTTGTGGATCAAAGAGATGACAGCATTTACACACATCAACTGTGTCCTCTTTCTAAAACGAATAAATGCATTGGTAATTCCTTTTTAATTTATTTACAGTTTAAAGTGGGAGTCCTGGGCCAGCAGAGGGTGTGCAGATTAAGGCAGCTGGATCCCACATAGTTGACTGTGCAATTCAAGACTGGGACCAACGGTTTGCTGGGTTCATGTACATGCGTGCCCAAAATCCTGAGAGGAGAGTGGAAGGGTAGGAAGGTATTTTCATGCTCCCCCCCATCTCTGTTTCTCCAGCTTGTGTACGCTCCCTACAGCAAAACACACACGCTCTTAAAAATGAGATGCTATCTTCCTTCACCATTTAATTTTGAAACACTTTAAGCCTACAGAAAAGTTACAAAGCATAGTATACTGAATGCCCGCATTCCCTATATCTATAGTCACCAATCATGAATCATCACTTTGCCCTATTTGCTTTTTTCTAAGTATAGATGCTTTTATTTCTCTGAGCTATTTGGATGTAAGTTGGATAAATTTCACCTTTCACTTCAGCTTGCTTCTTTCCAGAATAAAACGTATCTCCTGCATGATCATAATGCTATTGTACTACCTAAGAAACTTAGTAATAGTTCTATAACATCATATAAATATTTAGGCCAAATTCATATGTCCTGGTTGTCTCCTAATGTCTTTAATGACTATTTCTCTCCCTCATCCAGGATCCAGTCAAGGTTCTCGATCTCTGCTTTGCTTTATTTTTTTCTAATTAACTTTTTTGAGATATAATTTGCATATCATAAAGTTTATCTTTTTAGATGTACGGTTATTTTTAGTAACATTGCTGGAGTGTGTAACCATCAATATAATCTAGTTTTTGTGTGGTTTTTTTTTTTTTGGAGAGGTTTTTGCTATAGGACATGGGTGCTCGCCAGAGACACAGAAAGCGAGAAATCACCCCCCCAGGGAGGATGGCCACACTGCATTCCCTTCTCCGTTCTCCGTGAGTTTAAGCCACCGGGTCCAGGACCCGAGTGTTGGCCAGCTACATGAGAGTCCAGCAACATAGCCATTACGCCAGCTGTGGGTCCCAACATAATCTAGTTTTAAAACATCTTAAACCAGGTCAGTCCCATAGCCTAGTGATTAAGGCAGCCTGATCACACATGGCTGACTGCAGTTCCAATGCTGCCCTGGCAGCATGAAAAATGTGTGTACCCCAAATTCCAGCATTATGGAGAAATGGAAGAGAAGGAGTTGTGGCATGACCATGCCCTGTTGAGGGTGCTTTCTTCTTTTCGCTGTCTCTGATGAGCACGTGCATCCTCTGGCAATTAAAAAAAACAAATCTTAAAGCATAAGTTTAAAATCTTAAAAAGATTCCTTATAGCCATTTATAGACAATCTCTATTTCTGCTCTTCACCTTCCACACCAGGCAGCCCATTGGTTTATGCTCGGCTTCATAGATGTGCCCTTTCTGGGTAGTACACATAAACAGAATCAGATATATGTGGTCGTTTGTGCCTGGTTTGTTTTACTAAGCTCAGTGCTTTTCTGGCTCATTCATGTCGTGGCAGTGTCATTCATTGCCTTTTTTATTGCTGTGTAGTGTTCCATCTGTGGAGATACCACTTATCCACTCACCAAGTGGTGGACATTTAGATTGTTTCCACTTTTTGTTATTAGGGATAATCCTGCTGTGAACATCAGTGTACAGGTCGTTGTGTCGATTTGTTTTCATTTCTCATGGCTGTATGTCCGGGAGTGTTGATTGCTGGGTTGTATGGTGCTTGTAATTTTTTTTTTTTTTTTTGGAGAGGTTTTTGCTATAGGGCGCGTGTGCTCACCAGACAGACAGAGAGAGACATAGAGATAGAAAGCGAGAAATCCCCCCCCAGGGGGGATGGTCACGCCGCAATCCCTTCTCCTCCACTCTTCTCTCGGGATCTTGGGCACGCACACACACGCACCCGGCGTTGAGTTTTAAGCCCCTGGGTCCAGGACGCGAACCGCGGTCGACTACGTGGGAGTCCAGCGACATAGCCATTACGCTAACTGCTGGTTCCCTGGTGCTTGTAATTTTTTTTTTTTTTTGGAGAGGTTTTTGCTATAGGGCGCGTGTGCTCACCAGACAGACAGAGAGAGACATAGAGATAGAAAGCGAGAAATCCCCCCCCAGGGGGGATGGTCACGCCGCAATCCCTTCTCCTCCACTCTTCTCTCGGGATCTTGGGCACGCACACACACGCACCCGGCGTTGAGTTTTAAGCCCCTGGGTCCAGGACGCGAACCGCGGTCGACTACGTGGGAGTCCAGCGACATAGCCATTACGCTAACTGCTGGTTCCCTGGTGCTTGTAATTTTTTTTTTTTTTTGGAGAGGTTTTTGCTATAGGGCGCGTGTGCTCACCAGACAGACAGAGAGAGACATAGAGATAGAAAGCGAGAAATCCCCCCCCAGGGGGGATGGTCACGCCGCAATCCCTTCTCCTCCACTCTTCTCTCGGGATCTTGGGCACGCACACACACGCACCCGGCGTTGAGTTTTAAGCCCCTGGGTCCAGGACGCGAACCGCGGTCGACTACGTGGGAGTCCAGCGACATAGCCATTACGCTAACTGCTGGTTCCCTGGTGCTTGTAATTTTGATTAACCTAAGAAACTACCAGTGGTTTTCCATAGAGACTGCATAGTATTTGCATTCCCACCAGTACTGTTTCTCCTGTTTCTCTGCATTTTTACCTAGACCATTTTGTAGACTGTTGTGCTTTTGTATTTATATTATAGCTGTTCTCATTGTAGTTTGATTTGCATTTTCCTAATGACTAATGGTAGCATCTTTTTTATGTGCTCATTAGCAGTTCATATCTTGGTGAAAGGTCTAGTCAAATCATTTCCCCATTTTTAAAATTTTCTCTTTTGTTATTGAGTTGTAAGAATTTTGGGGTTTTCCAGATACAAATCCTTTATCAGATGTATATAATCAGCAAATATTTTCTTCCAGACACCACTGTGTTTTCTTGTAATGGTGTTAACCTTGGGCTTGGCTTAATGTTTTCTAATTTGCCGTGGGGGTTTTTTTTTAGAGGGTTGGAATAAAAGCGAAGTCTATTAGTCAGCCTTTCACATTGAAGCAGATTAAAGACAAGGATAGTGCCTTCCTCATTCTACAGTTAAGAAGTGAAGAACTTTCCTCCTCCAAACCACCAGAAGCAAATAGATACACCATGAATGTTAGGGCTTTTTCAGTTGAGAGCTGTGGTGGGCACTGCATACGGAAGCCATCTTGAGCTATCCGCCATCTTGGGTCGGGACAGAGAGCCAGTAATCCAGTCCAGTGAAAAAGAAGTTTGGTGTTTTTCTCACAGAAATTTGTTTTTTTTTTCTCTCTCTCCTGCTTCCTTCTTCATTTTCCTGCAGTCTCTTTTCATATGCTTGAGAAGATGGCCACCTTTTTCTCCAAATTCAGTTCTTCCTACTTCAGTAGAAAGAGCTGGCTCCCTCACTAGCCCTACCAGGAAAGTCCAAAGAATGGAGTACTCTGGCCAGGGCCTCTCGCCTAGCTTCTGAGGAGGCGGAGCACCTCGATGTAGCCCTGTGGAGTGGAGTGAGGAGAGGTGGTTCTCTCCTGAAGGCATGCGGGACAAACAGGTCATATGTCTGCTTCCTTAGGGGTGTTACAACATTTTGCCCATTTTTGTGAGGTTAAACCAGAAGTTATGGATAGAAGGTTAATATCTGAAGTATTTGAGGAAAAATTGTGTTTGTTATATGATTAAATCAGGCTTTATTAGTGACAGTCTTTCTTACATAAATACACATGATACTTGGTTTAAGTGAAAACCTTTCACATACCTACCTCTTCCCGCTTCCCAAAGAAGAGAGGTCACCTACACTAATAAGAGCAACTTGACCATTAGGGTTGACTCCCCCTGCACACCACTTGTGCGCATACTATACGCACACTTTCCCATGGACATTCTTTTCTGCTAGAGGGTGCATGTGTGTGTGCATGTGCACGTACCGTAGAGAAAAAAGAGGGTACCCCCACGGGGAATGGGCATGCCGCGATCCCTTCTCCATCTCTTCCTTCTTTCAGGATTTCAGGCAAGGCATACGTGCACTTGGATTTATTTCTCAAGTTGCAGGGTCTGGGGCTCGAACTGTGGGGTTGTGGGATCTAGCTGCCTTGACTATAGGCCACAGAGCCAGCTCATGGACGTTCTTTTATGTAGTTTTCCTTCAGCCCTCTGAGTGGGGGGTTATATCCCACTGTGTTGGTGTTCCTGCGTTGCTACAGATTGGTGAAATCAATTTTTTATAATTAGTTTGCTTCCCTTCTGCATTTATTTAAATTGTTAAGTTCTGTGTCCATATGTTTTATGATTCATCTTCATCTTTGAAGTGATTTTTTTTTAATAGAAACTAAGGATAGTTCCCAGTTCCTTTTCATGACATTAGGATATGATGTGTATGGTGATGATATTGTTGATGGAGTGTGATTTTTCTGCTCAAAAAAGGAATAATTTTTATCACTTGAAACACTTCTTAGCTAAACCTTTAATAGGTAGATAGGACTGGTATCTTGTTTGCATAATGGAGCAGATAACTGCAGATACTTTGTGGCCTCGCATTTCTCCCATGCAGTACTTTTCAGGGTTTATTTTCATTGAAAATTAAATGCAAAAATGGTAATTTCCAGTTTTGGATTATGTAAAACATATCATCTGTCAGAATTGGAAGAAACCATGAGGTTATCTAGTATACTCTTCCA
>NW_006159550.1:3477647-3490090 GCF_000334495.1 Tupaia belangeri chinensis | reverse complement strand
AGGGAAAGCTAAAGGTCGTGTTTGCCCATCTTACTTGGAACGGACCCTGTCACAATAAGGCAGAAGATGAGAAAACAAGTGAATAAACATAGGCAGTGCACAGCATCACGTGGGAGAAACTGCAGTAAAAAGTAACTCAGGACTGTGGCTGAGCACTGTCTACGTCACATCTTCAGCAAAAACAGTCTACTCATGAGTGGCAGGACAGAGGTCAGAGCTTCGGCCCCAAAGGTGGGCTGCCCTACCAAGGTAGTGTGCGGGGGTGGGGAACTAAGGTTACCGTTGGTCTGCAGCTTCCTCCATGCTGTCCTGCTGTTGGGAGTCCAGAGTTGTCTCCAGTAAAGGAAGGTTTCTATCCAGTCTTGAGACAGAAGCAGGGGAGAACAGAGAAATTTGCCCCTCAGTTACCTTCAGCACAAAATGGTTTTTATGTTAAAGTATTTTTCGGAGTGACATTGTGATTTCCTTCACACCGTTTATTAGAATCCCCTCAGAACTATCCATCCACTAGCCATTGTTTTAATGTTTGTTCATTTTTAATTTTCCAGAGGGTGAGTGCACTTACCAGAAAGAGAGGGAGAGTGAGAAAGTACCTTCTGTGAGGTGTGGTCACATCACAGCAGTTTCTTTTCTGTACCTTGTTGGGATTTTGGACACGCACGCACATGTGCCTAACGTTCATTTCAAACTGCCAGGCAGGGATTCGAACCACACAGTCAGCCATGGCTCTCTTAATCATCTAAGCCATGGGTTCCTCCCCCCACTCCTAAGTCATTCTTTATTTGTTTTAAAGAGAGGTTTTTACTGTAGGGTGTTTGCCCCTGCCAGAAACACAGAGACAAAGAGAAAGTGAGAAAGAAACCACTCCCTAGGGGATGGCCACACCACAGTCCCTTCTCATCTATTCTCTCAGGATTTTGGGTACATGTGCCCGGCATGCATTTCAAGCCACCGCATTCAGGACTCGAACCACAGATGGCAATATGGGAGTCCAGTGCTTTAATCACTGTGCTGCCTACTAGCCCCATCCACCCCCAGTTATTCTTTTTCTTTTTTTAAAGAGATTTTTGGTATGGGGTACATGTACTTGCCAGAGAGATGGAGAGAGACAAAGACAGAAAGCAAGAAATCACTCCCCAAGGTGGATGGCCATGCCACAGTTCCTTCTCCTTCACTCCTGAAATTTTGAGCACGCATGTACTTGCACCCAGTGTGACTATTGAGCCACTGGGTCCGGGACTCGAACTGTGGACCGCAGTCCATATGGAAGTCCAGCCGTGTAACCATTACATCGTCTTCTGGTCCCATCCTCAGTCATTCCTAAACACTTGCAGTTGTGTGACTTGACTTTGCTCCTTGTTTTGCTGTCTAGAGAAGTGCTTAGTATGCAGACAGCATTGTTAAGCGCTTGCTAAACAATGCATCTGTTGACAAAATTGAGAGTCCTCATTCTACATATACCTTTCTTCAGATATACTATACTGCTGGCTTTCCAAGTGGTCTTCCTGTTAGGGCCTGGCAGCTTTCATTTTTCGCATTAGTTTCTAGCCATCCTGATTACAAACTGTAAAAAAATACAAAAACATCCACTCATTTGGTGCTCAAACTTTACAGCCTAAATGTAAAACTCACTGCAAGAGGGAGGAGGAAGTTACTGGAATCTGTAGATTTCCTTCTGTGCCTAGGCCCTGACCTAAGCAATTTCAGATTCATTATTTCCATTCAATCAGACTCAGCCCTGTGCAGTAGAAGGTGAAGAAACTGGAAACTGCACCATTAAGAACTAGGAAGTAGGGGACCAGCAGTTGGCGTAATAGCTATGTCGCTGGACTCCCATGTAGTCTACCGCGGTTTGAGTCCTGGACCCAGTGGCTTAAACTCATGCCAGGCACGTGTGTGTACGCGTGCCCGAGGTCCCAAGAGGAGAATGGAGGAGAAGGGATTGCGGCGTGGCCATCCTCTCTAAGGGGTGATTTCTCACTTTCTGCTGTCCCTTTCTGGTGAGCTCACGTGCCCTATAGCAAAAACCTCTCCAAAAAAAGAGAATAGGGGCTGGCTCTGTGGCACAGTGGTTTTGTGCTGGTTAAAGAGAAGCTGGATCTCACACGGCACCTCTGGTCTCACAGTGGTGACCGGACAGCCTGAAGCATACCAGGCACGTGTGTCAGTGCCCCAAATCTGGCAGACTGGAAGACTGAGGAAGGGGATCAGAGTATGATCAGATCCTTTGGTGGATGCTTATCTGTCTCCTACTCTCTCAGTCTCCTGTGCACACACACATACGATCTATCATGAATAAAGAAAAAATCTAAAGATTAGGAAGTGGGGCCAGCAGCATGAAGGTTGAGATGCAGGATCCCACATAGCTAGTTGAGCAGTTTGAGTCCTAGGTCTAGTGGCTTGAAAATCACACTGGGCACTTGTGCATGCATGCCCAGAATCCTGACACTGGAGGAGAAGTGATTACAGTGTGCTCATCCCCCCAGGAGGTGATTTTTCACTTTCTGTGTCTTTGTCTTTGGCAAAAACTTAAAAAAGAAAAATTAGAAAGTAAAGAAAACAAAAACATTGTTGAGCATCTAAAGTAGAAATGCCAAGGTCCTAGCACTAAGCGCTTTTATTACGTATCTGATGCTCAAGAGACTAATAGAACCTCCTTACTCTGGCTTTATCCCTAGTAACAGTCACCCTGGTCACTGGCTTCCAAACAGCTTTTAGGGGTGAAGGGATGCTGTCAGGGCAGGTGCAGAGGCAGTGGTGAGCAGTGAGGGACAGATCTGAAAGGGAGAGAAGAGGCAGAAAGGCTAAACAATGCCCCAGAATTCAGAGTTCCACATCTAGGACTTTTGAATCGAGGGCAAACTGCTCTGAGTTCATAATAGCCTCTGAGAATAGTATTATAACAGTTAATCATTCTCATTCTGGGTCATCAAGAAATTTTTTAAAACAGTTCAGTTGAAATTTATGAGACAAAAATTCTGAACTCAAAATCTTTGTTGAATACAACTGAAAAATTAAAACATCATACTATATACTGGTTCTGATAACCAAATCATTTGTTTCTCATTGATTATGATCTTGGTGGAAATACCCATGCTTGTTATTTATTTATTTATTTATTTGAGGTGTTTGCTATAGGACGTGTGCACTCTTGATGGGGGGAGAGAGAGACAGACAGACAGAGATAGTGAGAGGGAAAGTGAGAAATCACTCACGGGGGACCTGGGGGGGGGTGACACTGCAGTCCCTTTTCTATTCACCTCTGGTGATCTTGGGCACAGATGCACATGCACCTGGCATGAGTTTCCAGCCACCAGATCTGGGACTTAAACCTTGAGTCAGCTATGTGGGAGTCCAGCCACATAACCACTACACTATCTGCTGGCCCCGCTTGGTATTTTTTTAATGTGTGCGTGTTATGTATAGAGCCAGCTGGTGATGGTGTGGTTAAGGGAGCTGGAGCCCGCATAGCTGATTGTAGGGTTCCAATCCTGGACCCAGGGGCTTAGAAAACAGAGTGCATGTGTGCCCAAGATCCTGAGAGGAGAATGGAGGAGAAGGGATTGCGACATGGCCATCCCTCCAGGGGTGCTTTCTCACTTCCTTTTCTTTCTCTTTCTCTCCCTCTTTCTCTTTCTTTGTCCCTTTCCCTCTCCAGCAAGTACACACATTCTATAGTAAATTTAAAAAACAAACAAAAAGCTAACTTTGTAAGTAGTAGGTATTCCCTTATCAGTGATTGGGAGGTAATCTCGCCAGTTAGAATTTATCATTTCTTATAACATTGATGAATTACCAAGTTCTTTTCCTTCTTGGACATGTTAAGGTTTATCTCAGCTTGATTCCCTTGTGTCATAGCACATCCTGCTATCACTTAAGCATTTTGGGAATGCTGTTATTAGGCTAGGCAAAACATGGTTTAATTTTTTTTAATATAAAAATGTATACATTGTTGAATTATCTAATAATTGGTTTCTTTTACATTTAGAAATCAAAGACTAAGATTGTACGGGGGGGTATCTTCAGAAAGTAGGTAGTGTGTATTATGAAAAACTGCATGTATTTAAATATTTTTTGCACGGGGGGGGGGGCAGAAAGTGGTGTGGTGTTTAAGACCCTGGATTCCCACATGGCCAAACATGGTTTGAGTCCCAGACCCAGCAGCTTGAAAATTATGCCAGGCTCATGTGTATGCATGGCCAAAATCCCTAGAGGAGACCAGAGGAGAAGGGACTGTGGAGTGGCCATCCTCCCCGAGGTGTGTGATTTCTCACTTTCCCCCTCTCTGTCTCTCTCTCTTTCTCTCTGGTGAGTGCATGTGCTCTATGGCAAAAACTTAAATTAAAAAAAAAAAAAAATCCTTGGGACCAGCAGCTGGTGTAATGTTTATGTTGCTGGACTCCCATGTAGTCCACCACAGTTCGAGTCCTAGACCTGGTGGCTTAAACTCATACCAGGTACATTTGCATATGTGCCCAAGATCCTGAGAGGACAATGAAGGAGAAGGGATTGCGGCATGACCATCCCCACCCAGGGGACGATTTCTCGCCTTCTGTCTCTCTGTCTCTGTCTTTATAGTGAGCACACATGCCCTATAGCAAAAAACCTCTTTAAAAAAAATATTTTTTTGTACCAGGATAACTTGTAGTTTAATTCCATTTTTCCATGAACTTTCTGGAGTCACCTCATATTAGTTCAGAAATACTTTAGGCTTCATCCTTTGTCTTGTTTTCCTCTAGACCTTATCTACTCATTTGGTGGTTACTTTGATTTAAGTAGTCAGATACCATCCTTTCTTCTTATAGCTTTAAATTTTATCTAATTTTATTGCATCTTTAAATCTTTGGTTTAAATATTGAAAATTCACTGTGTGGGACCAGCAGATGGCATAATAGTTACACTGCTAGACTCCCACATAGTCAACCGCAGTTCGAGTCCAGGACCCACGGCTTCAAAATCATGCCAGGCGCTTGCGCATGTGTGTGTCTGCCCAAGATCCTGAGAGGAGAAGGGATTGGTGCGTGGTCATCCCCCTGGGGGGCAGTTATTTCTCACTTTCTGTCTCTCTGTCTCTCTCTCTGGCAAGTGCACATGCCCTACGGAAAAAAGAAGAAAATTTGTTCTTCAATCAAAATGATTAAAGTGTATAGCCCAGAATATTTATGGGTTTATTTAGATTGCTTAAGCTTAGAGGTAGGGCCAGCCCCATAGTGCAGAGGCTAGGCACTGTAGTGGAAGGAATCTGATCCCACATGACTGACCAGGATTCAAGTCCAAACTTTGGCAACATGAAAAACACACTAAGGAAACCAGCAGATGGAATAATGGTTATGTTGCTGGACTCCCATATGGCTGACTGCAGTTCAAGTCCCGGAACCGCCGGCTTGAAACTCAATATCAGGCGTATATGTATTCATCCCCAAAATCCCAAGGGGAGAAGGGAGGAGGAGAGGGGATTGCAGCATGGCCATCCCTCTGGGGGTGTTTTCTTTGTCTCTGCAGTGCACACATGTGCCCGATAGCAAAAATCTCTCTAAAAAAGAAAGAAAAAGACACACTATGTACATGTAGCATATGTGCCCAACATCCTGACAGGATAGAGAATTGGAGAAAAGGGAATTACAGCATAACTACCCCATTGGGGGGTACTCTCTAATCTAGCTTCCTATCTATCTCTTGCAGACACATGCACCCTCTGGCATAAGCAAAAAACCTAGAAGTAATCCTTTTCAGAGCATCTCCATCATAGAGATGTGTCATTTTAATGAAATTTTAGTAACTTCACATTAAAAACAGTTTTGTTATGTGATATGGAATAGGTGTCATCACATGACAGATTTGTACAAAATGTAGGGAACCCAAATTCTGCTTATAAATGACTTTTTGCTGTTTTTTTTTTTTTTTCTTTGATGGATTAAGAGGTATGATACGGATTTCTAATGACCTTTCTGGACAAGATAATCACTTGTCCAGTTTTGTGAGTCTTATTTTTTCAGCTATCCATCCACAAATCTTAGCTTCCTTTTCTTTAAAAAAAATTTCTGGTGTGTATCGAGAAATATAGTTGAGTATTCCTGTTAGTTTAGAAGTGGTTCCTTTTTAAGAGCAAACCTACATAGCTTCCACCTTTATGGGGTTTACTCTTTGCATTTTGGGATTATCTTTTGGAAAAGCTTGTGATTCATCTATGAAGATAGTTTCTTCTTCATTGTTGGCACTGGTGGTGGCATCATCCTCTTTGTCTTTGTTGTCGTCTTCGTTATTGAAGGTGCATGTGCTCACCAGAGACAGAGAGAGAGAGTAGGAGAGAGGCAGGAAATAAGGAAGTTCCCCCCTGTCCTTCCCCCCCCCACTGGAGAATGGTCACACTGCAATCCCTACTCCTCCATTTCTCTCTCCTTTTGAAATTTTGGGGATGCACACACAATTACCTGTCATGTTTATCAAGCCTCTGGGTCCAGAAGGATCCAGCTGCCTTAACTGCCATACCACTGGCTTACCCCAAGATTGTTTTTTTCAAATATAACGAGAGGTAGAGTCTAGCTGGTTGTTTCTGATTGAAAGTTTCCTCAGGTATTTGTGGCAGCCCAGATTTATCATATGTCCTTCAACTAAGACTTGAGAAGCTATGGTACATTGTTTAGAGTGTAGGTTTGAAGTTCCATAGCCCTATATTTGAAACCTAGCACACACATTTATTAGCTGTGTGACCTTGAACATATTTGCAATGGACTGAATGTTTACATTCCACCCCCACAAGTTCATATGTTGAAAGCCTAATCCCCAAGGTGATGATACTAGGAGTTGGGACCTTTGGGAGATAATTAGGTCTTGAGGGCAGAGTCCTCATGAATGAGATTAGTGCCCTTATAAAAGAGACCCCAAAGAGACCCCTCTCTCCTTTTGCCTTGTAAAGTTAACAGTAGGAAGACCTTCATCTAGAGGAATTGAGCTCTCACTAGATAGTGAATCTACTGGTGCCTTCACCTTGGATTCCCCAGCCTTCAGAATTGTTAGAAATCAATTTTAGTTGGTCTTATGTCACCCCGTCTATGATATTTCATTATAACAGCCCAGATAGGCCAAAGCAATGTTAACTCAACTTTGGGGGCTTGTGTACATGGTCTGTTAGAGAAGTACAAAGAAAAGAATGAAAATTTCTATCTACTTTCAAGTGTTACTGTTGATGTTGAAGACTGTGTGATAACTTTTTCAAGCTGAGGTAAAGCCTTGGACACATTAAGTCTTTCAATAGGTGTTTGTTTCACTTCTGTTTGATCAACTTATCAACTGGTATGACACTTCTCCTTTATAGCATGACTTTTTTCCAGGAAGTGAGATTCATACTTCCTTATAATCACACCTTGTAGAGGCTATTACCACAATAGCCACTAAAGTCATATGCCAAATTTTGTTTTTGTTTTTTGTTTGTTTGTTTGTTTTTTAGAGGTTTTTGCCCTTGGGTGCATGCGCTTGCTAGAAAGACACAGAGAGACAGAGAGACAGACAGAAAGCAAGAAATCACCCCCCAGGGGGGATGGTCATGCCACCATTTCTTCTCCTTCATTCTCCTCTCAGGATCTTGGGCATGCACACACACGGCGCCCAGCATGAGTTTAAGCCACTGGGTCCGGGACTTGAACCGCAGTGGGCTACATGGGAGTCCAGCGACATAGCCATTACTCCAACTGATGGTCCTGGGGCTTTGATTACTTTTAAAAACACTATGAAAATGAGAAATGAGTGACTATATCAGTTTATTTTGCTAATAAGTTTTCCCATCAACTTAGAAACTATTTTTATGGTCTCTTTTCATAGTTACCTCATTCATTCAACAAATACTGCTTAAGGACTTCCTATGTGTCAGTCACTAACCAAGGTATGTAGATACAACAGTAAGCAAACTGAACAAACTCCTGCCCTTACGGATCCTGTGTACTATAGAGAAGAGTCCTAAAGGACATGGGGAGTCCAGCCATATATTCATCTTTCGGTAGAGGGAATAGCAGAATAGTTTAGGACATCTTGCACCATTGTATGACTTTTATTCCAAGTGATAAGAGAAGTCTTCTCAGGAGTAGACATGTTTGAGTATACACCTGACAAATTTGCCAGCAAATCAAGGGTGGGCTGTGAAAGAGAAGTTAGGAATGAGTCCAAAGATTTTGACCTGAGCGGCTTGAAGAATGGGATTGCCATTTACTGATAAAGGAAAAGTAAGAGTAGGTGAAGAGTTGAGTTTGGAGGGGCCAGCAGTTAGCGTAATGGCTATGTCGCTGGATTCCCACGTAGTCAACCACGGTTCGTGTCCCGGACCCGGTCGCTTAAAACTCACGCCGGGCGCGTGTGCGTGCGTGCCCAAGATCCCAAGAGGAGAATGGAGGAGAAGGGATTGCGGCGTGACCATCCCCCCTGGGGGGTGATTTCTCGCTTTCTGTCTCTATGTCTCTCTCTGTCTGTCTGGTGAGTGCACGCGCCCTATAGCGAAAACCTCCCCCCCCCAAAAAAAAAAAAACAACAGATGGCATGGTGGTTAAGGGTGCTGGGCTCCCACATGGCCAATTGTGGTTTGAGTCCTGAACCTGGTTGCTTCCATTCTCACTTTCTCTCTCTCTCTCATTCTGTCTCTCTCTGGGTCAAATAAAATAAATAAAGTTAAATTAAAAAAAAAAAGAGTGGAGTTTGGATAGTTCAGTTAAAAGGATCTACTAGATTACTAGTTCTAGGTATTAAATAAGCAGCCAAATGTGGATATAGTGTTAAGGGGAGAGATGAAACCTGGAGGTATGAATTCGGATGTCATCTTATGTGGATGGTATACTAAAGTCTGTGATTTGGATGTTTGTGTATTCTCCAAAATTCACATTGAAACTTTATCCCCACTGAGATGGAACCTTTACAAGGTTTTAGAAAGTCTCCTATGAGGACAAACTCTTACAAATGAGATTACCAACTTTTATGAAAGGCTGGAGGGAACTAGCTTTGTTCTTCTATTTTTCTGCCATGTGAGAACACAGTATTTATCCCCTCTGAAGTATACAGCCACAAGGTGCCATCTGGAAGCATTGAGCAGCCCTTATCTGCTGAGCCTGCCACACCTTGATCTTGAACTTCCAGCCTCTAGAGCTGAGAAATCTATTGCTATCCTTTGTAAATTACTTGGTCTCAGGTATTTTGTTACAGCAGCATAAACGGCCTAAGACACTGAATAAGGTAATGGAGGGAATGAGTGTAGGTAGAAAAAAGAAATCCAAGCTAAATCATACACCACCATTTAGAGTTGGACAGAAAATGAGCAGCTGTCGAGATTTATGGAAAACCAATGATTGCTGTATCCTAGAAATCAAAGGTCTTTTAAGAAAGACTGAGTCGGTTAATGTTAAAACAAAGGTCTTTTAAGAAAGACTGAGTCGGAACCAGCAGTTAAGCATAATGGCAATGTCGCTGGACTCCCATGTAGTCCACCACCATTCAAATCTTGGACCCAGTGGCTTAAACTCACTCCGGGTGTGTGTGTGTGCGTGCCCAAGATCCCGAGAGGAGAATGGAGGAGAAGGGATTGTGGCATGGCCATACCCTCTGTGGAGTAATTTTTTGCTTTCTGTCTCTCTGTCTTTTCTGGCGAAAAGGGGAGAGAATTTCTGGACCAACATCTGTTGATTGTCTAGAGGGAGTGAGATCTATTGTATTATAAAGCATTGGGCTTACTAAGATCTTGGTCAGTTTAATTTATAGCAGAGGTGGCAAATCCCAGCTCTGGAGCCAAATCCAGCCTACTGCCTTTATTAAAAACAAAGTTTTATTGGACTACACCTACATTTCATTTATGTAGGTATTACCTATGGCTGCTTTAAAAATGCAGTGGCAGAGTTGAGTAGGTGCCTAAAATATTTACTAAAGAGTGCCAGCCCTAGATTTACAGTAACTAAAGAGAATAAAGGATGAAATATGAGTGGGAGAAAGGAAGAAATAAAAGACAAATCTAGAGAACTGAACATGTTAAAGAAGGTATTCAATCTAGAAAGGAAATCCGAACCTTGAATTGAGAGCAAAATCTTGCAGTACAGGTATTTTTCCCTGAAGGTAGGTTCTTAGAAGGGGCCTTAGTCTTCAAAACTATAAACTAACAAAACAGTTATCTGTTGTGTTATGAATTACCCCAGTCTTAAATTCCTAAAACAACAGACATTTATTTATTATCTCACAGTTTCTGTGAGTCAGGAATCTGGAAGCATGGTTCTGACTCACAGTCTCTTTATGAGGCTACAGTCAAGGTGTCAGCCAGGGCTGCCGTCAGCTGAGACTTGGCTAGTCTAGAGAGTCTGCTTTCTGGCTCTCTCACATGGCTGTTGGCAGGAGGCTTCAGTTCTTTGCCACGTGGACCTCTCTGTAGCTCTACTCACGTGATTTTCCCTGTAGAAAGTAGTGATAGAGAAGCCCCAAGCCAGATATCTCAATCTTGGATAATCTAATCCTAGAAGTGGCATGCCTTCACTTCTGCTGTATTGTATTGGTCACACAGACCGACCCTTGTACCACACGGAAGGAGCCTACGTAAGGGTATAAATACCAAGAGGTGGGGATCATTGAGCACCATCTTGGAGGCTGACCACTATACTGACTTGCTTCAGTTATCTATAAAACTCGGTGTGTTATATTTCATAATTCCAGCTTTGCCATGTGACCAGTGTTTCTGTAATTGCCCAGAGCAGCTATTTGTGACAGTTTGATTACATTGGAGCCCAATTTCACATACTATTTTAAATATTGTTTTCTTTTTTCACTAAGCTTTTTCTCTTTTCTTCTGATTTTAAAAGTAGGGACCAGCAGTTAGCATAATGGCTATGTTGCTGGACTCCCATGTAGTCGACCGTGGTTCAAGTCCCGGACCCGGTGGCTTAAAACTCACACTGGGTGCATGTGCGTGCATGCCCAAGATCCCGAGAGGCGAATGGAGGATAAGGGATTGTGGTGTGGCCATCCCCCCTGGGGAGTAATTTCTCACTTTCTGTCTCTTTCTGGCCAGTGCATGCGCCCTATAACAAAAACCTCTCCACAAACAAAAACAACAACAACAAAAAGTAGCATTCATGGGATAAAACTGGAAAAGAGATAAACAAAAAGCTCTGATAATTAAACTTTTTAAAAAATATTTCCCTATTCAACTAACTCTTACTGAAATTTTAGTTTGCTATTTATTTTTTTCCTGTTTGTACTAATACATGCCTGTTAAAAATAAAATTCATAGGAGCCAGCAAGTGGCATGGTGGTTAGGGTTGCTGGACTGCCATATGCACAACCACGGTTCGAGTCTCAGACCTGGCAGCTTGCTTTCTCACTTTCCCTCTCTTGTGCGCATGTTCTCTCTCTGTTTTACTTCATCCCTTTCTGGTCAAATTAAAATAAAGTTAAATAAAATAATTCTTTTTTATTTTTAACTTATTTACATTTAATCACATGTCTTTACAGTGTACAACATTTCATTTTCCAGCACAAATACCATACATGTCAGTCAAGACAAAGATATTACTATATACATTGTCATCAGCAAATAGCTTCTCATTTTTTTGTCAGTTAAGCATACTTTTGCTTGTTTTCTTCTTTCCCTTCCCTTCCTTCCATGCTATTTTTTTTCCACATTTTATTGATTCACAAAAGATCTTAAACTAAAAATATGGACAAAGCTAGAATCTAGTGACAAGTGCACTGCAATTTTCTTCTGAAACATTTTTTTTCTCTTGCCATTCCATCTTTTACTAAAGAAAGGTATAAACTAACTTATTTGCCAAAAAAAAGAGTTAATTATAGTTTCGTCTGTTATTTGCACAAAGCTCTATAACAATTCAATTTCTGATGTAAGGCAGCAGATATGATTGTATTATTGAATTTATGCAAAGAACCATTCTGCCACAAAGTAAGAATGCCTCACAGATATTTTCCAGTTGCAAAGGGGTCAGGAAGGAAGAAAAGTTTCTGTTTCAATTAAAAAAATTTTTTTTAAACAAATTGCTGAATCTACTAACCACTAAAATGAAAACCAATATTCTTAAAGCTGGAAGACAAAGCATAGAAGAAAATCAGAAATGTTTTAGGCAAAAGTCATAGAATGCTGTTTCACCAGTTCAATCTCATGCAATCTCTCTTTTGTAGAATTTGCGGTGTTACTGTGGTCTGATTTTTCCATTAAAATCATGGTAGTTAACACTCAACATTATTTTTTTTTCTCCTGAAACTTTTTTTAAATTAATTAATATTCATTCCCTAATCATGTTCACAGAATACAAAAAGTGGTTTCCCATCCAGAACATACTGGCTTAATCATGTATGTTATCATCAATAATTTTCCATTTCTAGTTTCATTCATTCATATATATATACACGTATACATATATATATATATGTATATATATATACACACACATATAAGTATATTTACCACTATT
>NW_006159550.1:3474259-3477152 GCF_000334495.1 Tupaia belangeri chinensis | reverse complement strand
AATCTATCTTCTGTTGTGGTTCGATCTTCCCAGTTGAATTCTGGGATATAATATTCAACTCCAGACTTGTCCCTACGATTACGTTGGCCATTTTCTTGATTTTTGAACTCTTACTTCTATGTGACTACATTTAATTTTCCTGACCTAGCACTCCCTTGAGAACTTCTTGGAGATCTGGTCGGGTGCTGGTAAATTCTTTCAGGTTTTGTTTATCTGAGAATGTTCTTACTACTCAACATTATTATTGATATTTCCAAACTTGTCCCTACCATTAAGTTGGCCTTTTTCTTGGTCATTTTTTTGTCTATTATTTCTGTCTGTCTTTAGTTTTCCTGGTAGAGCAGTCCCTTCAGAACTTCTTGAAGAACTGGTCTGTTCTTGGTAAATTCTTTCAGGTTTTGTTTATCTGAGAATGTTTTGGGCTTTTCTTCCCATATGAAGGATAATCTTTTGTTGTTGTTGTTGTTTAAAATTATTTATTCTTATTTATTCATTCATTTATTTTAATTTGATCAGAGACAGACAGAGAGAGAGAGAGAAGCAAAGTGAGAAAACAAGCCACCAGGTCCAGGACTTGAACTGTGGTCAGTCATTTGGGAGTGTCCAGAGCCTTAACCACCATGCCACCTGCTGGTCCCCAAGTACAGTATTCTTGATTCAAGTTGTTTTTCACTTAACATTTGTATATATTTTCCCATTCTTTCCTTGCTTGCATTGTTTCCAATGAGAGGTTGATGTTAGCCTAATAGGATATCCTTTGAAAGTAACTTGACATTTCTCTCTTGCTAATTTTAGTATCTTGTCTCTGTCTGTGGTTTTAGTTAGTCTGGCTTTGATGTGCCTTGGAGAGGATGTTCTTGGGTTGATTGCATGTGTGGTCTTTTGTATTTCTTGGGTCTGGATATTTGAATGCTTCTCTATGTTTGGGAAGTTTTCTTCTAGGATTTCATGGACTAGATTATCAGTGCTCTTATTAGTTTCTTCACCTTCTGGGATACCAATTATCCAGATGTCAGGACATCTAATGGTATCTAGTATTATTTGTATATTATTCTCATTTTGGAGGGTT
Organism: Tupaia belangeri chinensis; assembly: GCF_000334495.1. Taxonomy (NCBI): domain Eukaryota; kingdom Metazoa; phylum Chordata; class Mammalia; order Scandentia; family Tupaiidae; genus Tupaia; species Tupaia belangeri. The sequence goes on along the minus strand of NW_006159550.1, from coordinate 3,476,083 downwards.
ATTTTCTCAGTCTTTTTGGTGAAATTTTCTAGGTCTGAGGTTTTGTCTTCTACATCTGAGATTCAATCTTCTGCATGATCTAATCTACTTTTTTTTTTTTGGAGAGATTTTCACTGTAGGGCGTGTGCACTTGCCAGACAGACAGAGAGAGACATAGAGACAGAAAGCAAGAAATCACCCCCCAGGGGGGATGGTCACGCCGCAATCCCTTCTCCTCCATTCTCCTCTCGGGATCTTGGGCACGCACGCACATGCGCCTGGCGTGAGTTTTAAGCCACCGAGTCTGGGACACGAACCGCGGTTGACTACGTGGGAGTCCAGCGACATAGCCATTACGCTAACTGCTGGTTCCCTGATCTAATCTACTTTTAATACTTTCAGGGTAAGTTTTGATTTTCTCTATTACAGCCTTCATCTCTAACAGTTCAATTTGATTCTTTTTTATGGTGTATATTTCCTCTTCCAGATAGTGTGAGAACTTCCTCACCTCCTGGAACTCATTGCCTATTTCCTCCTGCATCTTCTGGAGTCCATTGTCTCTGTTTTCTTGTATCTCTATTAGCTTTATCACTATGAATATTTTAAATTTTTTATCTGACATTTTCATGAGTTCTACTATACTGTCTGTGGATGATGAAAGACTGTTCTTTCCCCTTTGAGGAGAGAGATTTTCTTGATTTTTCCCATATTTCTTGTGCCTCTGCAGTGGTTTATGGTCCTCTGATGGATTATATGTTATTTTCCACTTTCTTGGAGTTAATTCTGAGTGATATAGGTATATGGGTGGAGATTACCTGCAATATTTCTGCAGTTCTGCTTCCCTGATCCTCACAAAGGCAACTAATATCCAGTTCCATTGTTGTTGTTGTTGTTTTTTAATTTAACTTTATTTATTATTATTATCATTATTTTCCAGTTTGATCAGAGAGAGACAGAGAGAGAGAGAGGAAGTGAGAAAGCAAGCCACCAGGTCCGAGACTTGAACCGTGGTTGACCATGTGGGAGTCCAGTGCCTTTAACCACTATGCCACTTGCCGGCCCCTCCAGTTCCATTGTTGATGGAACTGGATATTAAAAAGACCTCACAGTTTCTAGGGAATTAAGTGCACCTGGACTGAGCTGTGGGGTTTCAACTAAGAATTCAGAGGTGTGTGGGAAGAGATGAGCTGCACTTACTGCAGCTCTGTATTTCTCTCTGCTGCTCACTTTCCAGTCTCTTTTCTCTGATTTTTAGTCATTTGGTGGTATATTCATGTTTGGCTAATTTATTGAAGATTTCTGCTATTGTAAGCTTTTATGCTTCACTTTACTGTGAGGTACTTCTATGCCTATTTCTCCTCTACTATTGTGTTTTACAACATGGTATACACAGAAAGAAAGAGATTTGAATTCGAATTTATGAAAATAAGTTTCTCCCTTTCTGTAGCAGTTTAGTGGGGGTTGGGATTTTCTATGAACCTAAATGTATTCAGATGTTTTGCTACTGTGTACCTAGACCTATCTAGACTACTCAATGTTTGGAAGCTGATAAGCAAGGTGAGAAAGTCAGGTAGAAGAAAAGGGAAAAAGACCAAGTGGGGGGAAAAAAGGCCAAACAGAAGCAGTGAAAAGGGGAGAAAACTTTTTTATTTTTTAAAGGGAGGAGAAAAAAGGTGGGCAGGGTTGGGCCCACCTCAGATGCATATAGATTCTGAAATTAGCAAGAGAAAGGAGAGGTCAGAGACAAGAGACAATACTTACAGATTTTTAAAGAATACATACACACACACACACACACACACACACACACACCTCGAAGAAATTTTTCGAGAGAGAAGACAAAGA
>NW_006159550.1:3449127-3474139 GCF_000334495.1 Tupaia belangeri chinensis | reverse complement strand
AGGTGTTGGGCGGGAAGGAGAAGTTTTCCTTTAAAACATTAATCCCCCCGGTTTTTTTTTTTTTTTTTTTTTTTTAATTCTCTTGCACATCTATGATACTGGTATGCATTGTCTTGGCCTATTTGGTGCTGCCATATCACAATACCACATACTAGGTAATATATAAAGAGCAAAAATTAATTTCTGTCAGTTTTTGAGGCTGGAAAAGTCTAAGATTAGGATGCTGGCAGGTTTAGTTGCTGGCTTCAAGATGGTGCCTTGTTGCCATGGCCACCAGAGAGGAGGAATATTGTGTCCTCACATGGCAGAAGAGCAAGAAAAAGCAAGAAAGCAAGAGGGGGCCAAATTTGCCTTTTTATAATGGCATCAATCTGTGCCTCGGGGGCAGAGCCTCCATGGCACAATCACCTCTTAAACATCTTACCTCTGAATTTTTATAGTAGTAGTTAAGTTTCATCTTACAGAACAGACTTGAGCATCAGTGGAATTTGATAATCACTCAGGTCCTGGAGCCTCGTATGAATTTTGGAGGGACATATATTTAAACCATAGCATCCATTTCCCTTCTATATATCAGTTCTTACTAATAATTCACATTCAGGTTCAGCAAAAGCAATTAAGTGGGAGTATAAGCTTTGTAACATTTATACTAGTTTTTAAATAGGACTGTATTGGGACTTCTGGATAAAGGAGCCATCAGCTTTTACTAGCTTCTCAAGGGGGCCTAACAGAGTCACATCATAAATTAATTTGCAAAAATGAAGTCACTATAAACATGTTACATAAACTTGTTGACCTGGATATAACAGTTCTGGATGTCTCAAACTCATAAACCTGTATAAGGTAAGAAGCAAGAAAAATTTTGTAGAGGTTTGCTACTTGCTATGGTGATTTCAGTAAATGACCATTCTGTCAGAAGATTGAATTTCTTTGTAAGTCAATTTTTATATAACATCTGTGTGGTTACATTGATGTGTTAAGAAAATTGCATTAATGGGACCAGTAGCGTGATGGCTATGTCACTGGACTCCCACGTAGTCTACTGCGGTTTGAGTCCCGGATCTGGTGGCTTAAACTCATGGATGCATATGTGCGTGCGTGCCCAAGATCCCAAGAGGAGAATGAAGGAGAAGGGATTGCAGAGTGACCATCCCCCCCAGGGGGTGATTTCTCGCTTTCTATCTCTCTGTCTCTCTCTGTCTGTCTGGTGAGCGCACACGCCCTATAGCAAAAACCTCTTCAAAAAAAAAATAAATAAAAAGAAAGAAAAGAAAAGAAAATTGCATTAAGTGTCAGCTCATTTTAGCAGAATTTACCTCCAACGATTCTGTTTTATTTTTTTCAGGGGCTCTTTTGAGCATTAGTCTTGTAAAAGCTAATGTAGCTTCTGAGACCAGTGTTTAATTTGTCTGTGATGCATAGTATATTGTAATTTTAGGTAATACAACATAGCATTATCAGATGTGGGAGCAGTCTGACTCATCTGTTTTCTTGGCCCTTTCTTCCCTGCCCATCCCTTCAATCAGAATCATCCTCCCTCCCAGAATCAATTAATTAATTAATTAAGTTTTAAGTTTTAATTTGACCAGCGAGGGACAGAGAGATAAAGTGAGAAAGCAAGCCACCAGGGCTGGGACTCGAACTACAGTCAGCCATGTGGGAGTCCAGCACCCCTAACCACCATGCCACCTGCTGGCCCCTATTCTTTTTTTTATTTGTTTGTTTTTTTGTTTTTTAATCAAGAACCAACGAGCTTAGATGGATATAAATGCCCCCAATGGACTTTAGAGTACTTGGCCAACTTACTTGCCCCAAATGACTCTTAAGTGTTCCACTCTTCTGGTTGGCCCTGAATTCTTGAGGCAGGAACTTCCTAGCAGTTAAACAAGACAATAAACAGGACATATCCAAAATGTGTTATTGGGATTGTTTCCCACTCATCTTGAGTCAGGATGCTTTTAGTGCTGCTTCCTCCTGAAGGAACATCCTTCTGTAAGCCTCACTTTTCCTCCTGTAGGCTGGCAGAGGACAGTGGAGCAGCCACTGTGGTGATTTTACGGCATCCTGGGCACTTCACATCCATGAAGTAGGAATTTCGGCTCTGCACCAGGTGTTTCTTCGTGTGTTTCCTCTTCTCTTCTGGGGAGGGATGAAGGAGGTCCTTTGCGAGAGGCATGTTTTCGTGGGGAGATCGTCACCACCGGAAAGGCCAGAATTCTTAAGTAGAGTCCCTATTCCTCTTGTAGGATGTCTCAGAATTTTACCTATACTGATTAACTGTTCTCCAAGTGATTTCCTAAAGTTTAATTTATTTTTCAAATGTGTATATAGGTGCCAGTTATTTGCAGATACTGCTAGATGCTGGGGTTATAGAGCTGAAAAAGACAGCTCTCTGCTATAGAACAGCTTCCAATAGTTAATGTGACGACAAGCACTCATAGCAGTTATCTCCAGAATGCCATGCAGCCACTGAGGAATTAGCCACTCGGAGCTGGAAAGCAGAAGATAGGGACCACCACACAGAAGAGGATCTGTTGAAATAAGCTTCTTTACCTGTATATATACGTTCATATCACCCTAGTAGGCAAGGCTGTCACCTTATCATCCTGCTGCTTCAGCGTCTTAGGTAACTATGACTGTAGTCAACTGTCACCGTGACCAGATTTTAGAGAGTGGTGAGAATCAAACCCTGCCCTCCCGTGTGGCCTCTGCCCTCCACATAGCAGCATCCACTAACAGGTGCACAACAGCCAAGGCTGTTTTAATTGAAAACATTCTGATTAACTCGTATGGACCAAGAACGTGATTGCTTTTTCACCATTGGATGGTATGATATCAGATATGCATTACATTGATCATCTTCGAAGTAGCTAAAATGTGTATTTATGGAATAAGAAGCAATTTAAATTTAAACAGCTCAGCCTCCAGCCCCCTCTTTTTTCTCTCAAGTCTTTGATAGGAACTTGCAGACAGTTCATTCCATTTTTGACAGTAATAAGTAATCAGTAAGTTCCTCTTAGCCAAAGTCTGCCTCTCTTGTCTTTTCCACTGTAATTTAATTTTAAATTCTTAAAATTAATAATTATCTCCCAGTCTGTTACTTATCCTTTCATTTTATTAAATGTCTTTTAAAGAACAGAGTTTTTCGTTTTAGTGTTTTGGGTGTTTTGTTTTGTTTTGTTTTTTAGAGAGAGATTTTCGCTACAGGGTAGATGTGCTTGCCAGAGAAACAGGGAGACAGAATTGAGAAATTAACCCCCTAGGGGGAGGATGGCTACACCACAGTCCCTTCTCCTCCATTCTCCTCTCGGGATCTTGGGCACGCATGCCTATTTTCCTTGTGTGAGTCTTAAGTGTCCCGGTCTGGGACTTGAACCATAGTTGACTATGTGGGAGTCCAGCAACGTAACCCCTATACCATCTCCTAGTTCCAAGAACAGAGCTTTTAATTTTGATGCAGTGCAACTTATCAACATGATCTTTTATGGATTTTGCTTTTGGTGTTGTATATACAAGAGAAGTCATAGCAGGTTACACATATCAGAAGTGACTGAGGAAGTGTGTCCCTTCCTTAACCCTATAGACAGTTGCTAAATGCAAAGTGTTCTCTGGTCTCTGCTATTATCCTTGATCCACATGTGACCCCAATGGTCTTCGTCCCAAACATCACGATGCTTTGAACTGTGGTGCCTATGACTCTGCTCCTCTTCTTTCTCAGCTGCCCCCGTCCCTCTCACCTAGCCAAACAAAAACTAAGTAAATTTTTGCCAGCCTCTTGCTGAGTGTTATCAGAACTTTCAGCAAGCAGTCACCCCTTGGTAATTGGTTCAGGGCTCAAGTGGTTGCCAAATTCCACTGATACTCAAGTCTCTTATATAAATTGGCACAATGGACCAGCCAGTAGGTAGTAGTTAAGACAGCTGAATCCCACATGGCAAAGTGCAGGTTTGAGTCTCCCAGACTTGGCAATTTGAAAAACACACCAGGCGCCTGCAGGTGCATGCCCAAAATCCCAGAAGGAGAAATGGAGGAGAAGGGTTTGCAGTGTGACCATTCCCTGGAGGGTGGAGGATGTGCTTTCTCACTTTTTCTCTCTTTGTCTCACTCTGGCAAACACACATGCCCTCCAGCAAATTAAAAATAAATTAAATTAAATTGGTAATGTATTTGCATGTAACCTACGTACATTCTTCTCTATACTTTAAATCATACCTCTAGATTATTTATGATACCTAATACAATGTAAATGATATATAAATAGTGATTATATTGTATTGTTTAGGGAATAATGACAAGAAAAAAAGTCTAAATGTTCGGTACAGGTGTAACTACATCTAGCATCATAGGCCTACTGCATAGTACACAACAGAACGTTTTTCATCCCTCGTTGGTTGAATCTGCAAATGTGGAACTGCAGAATTTATGGGGCAGAGAGTAGGGCAGTGCTAACTGAATGCTCTACAAAGCTGACCCATATGGGTCATGTCCAAGGATGAGCTTGACCGGGAACATATGCACCTGACAACGATCCAGGGTAGTGGTAGTTTGGGATTGATCCGAGCATGAAGACCGCATTGGGGGTGCTTGTCTTTTTGCTTGTGTCTGCCCGTCTCTCTCTCTGTCTCACTCATGAAGGAAAGAAAAAAAAAACTGAGTAAAAAAAGCTTTTGGCACAAAGTAGTATGTTCAGGAAATGTTTTTATTCCCTGACCACTATGATTGTACTAGATGAACTATATGAAATTGCTGTTTTTATATATTAAAAAGCCCCTGTTAGCAACATTATATGATTAACTTTATAGATAGAGTGATAGTTTCTAACCAAAGATGTAAATTAGAATTATCTAGGCTGTGGCCCAATTGCAATGGCACATTCTGTGAAGATACTGTTTGCAAACTGGGAAAGTATGGGAGGCCCAGGTTTGATGCCTGGTCCACAGTTACAGGAGCCAGTGATCCCACTGACTCAGAATGATTGAGGTAGGAAGACTGTGGCATGGCAAGACCTTGGGTTTAAAAATAATAATAACAGGCCAGCCAGGTGGCATGGTGGCTAAGGCAGCTGTCCGTATGGCCGACTGTGAGTTTCAAGTGTCTGCACTGGTGGCTTGATCAACACTCTGGGCACATGTGCCCCAAATTCTGAAAGGAGAATGGAGAAAGGATTGTGGTGTGGTCATCCCCCGAGGGGGCCATTTCTCTCTCTCTCTCCAGCAAGTGCACACACCCTATACCAAATTTTAAAATAATAACAAATACCCCACTAATATGTACAATTATTATATGCAAATTAAAATTTAGTTAAATAGAATTATGTAGACAGAACTTACTATATACTGTATATATGTGTGTGTGTGTTTACACACTGTCTTCATCCTAGACCAGTGAATTAAGATCTTCATGAGTAGATGCTAGGTTTTTGTTTGTTTTTTGTTTTGTTTTTGGGTTTTCTTTGTTGTTTCAGGTTTTGTGTTTCTTTTGTTTTTTTTTTTTTTTAGGTTTTTTTTGTTTTTTTAGGTTTTTTTTGTTTTTTTAGGTTTTTTTTTTTTTTTGTCATAGGGCACATGTGTTTGCCAGAGAAAGAGAGAGGGGAAGTAAGAAATCACTGTCCACCCAATCCTCACTTTCTTTTACTTGCATGTCTATGTGTTTCTTTCTAATCCATCATTGCTCCCCTTCAGGTTTGTGTCTCCCCTTGCAGGTTGGCAAGTGACATGTACTTTGTTTTAAATACAAGGACGTTTATGACTCAGCTGTGGTGGTGCAGGAGATATGGGCACTGCCTCATGATGCTGGACCATGGGAGAGGGCTCTGAGTTCTCATCCTGGGTCTGCATAGCACACTGGGCCCACCTGTGGTCCTGGCTGCCATGGGACTGATGGAAGGTTCGCAGGTCTCTCTCTCTGTCTTCTCTCTCTCTCTCTCCTCTCTCTCTCTGTCATATGAAGAAATAAATAAACTTTTTTTTTGAGAGGTTTTCACTATAGGGCGCATGCACTTGCCAGACAGACAGAGAGAGACAGAGAGACAGAAAGCGAGAAATCACCCCCCAGGGGGGATGGTCACGCCGCAATCCCTTCTCCTCCACTCTCCTCTCGGGATCTCGGGCACGCACACACACGCGCCTGGCGGGAGTTTTAAGCCACCAGGTCCAGGCCGCGAACCGCGGTCGACTACGGGGGAGGCCAGCGACATAGCCATTACGCTAACTGCTGGTTCCCAAAATAAATAAACTTTTTAAAAAATGCAGAGAAGTTCAACCAGCAGGTAGGTGGTAGTTAAGGTGCTGGACTCCCACATGGCTGACCATGATTCAAGTCCTAGACCTGTCAGCTTGCTTTCTCCCTCCCTCACTCACTCTTTCTCACACACATACACTATAGCAAATTTTAAAATATTACTATTAGGTTATCACAAAAGTCATAATGTGTTTTTCTATGCAAAAATGTGTCATGACTTTCCTGACAACCCAATAATAAATAATTTTTTTAATAGTAAAAATACAGAGAAGTTTATTGTGGTTCCTGTACTAAAAACATCTCTCAAATTTGTGAAGCATTTCATTAGAAATACATATATACTATATATACATACACTTACAAGGAATGGCTTATAGTGTTTACTCAGATTTTTTTACCAAGAAGGAACATTGAATTTCATCTAATGCCATTTTAGTTTGATGGACTTTCTCATTGGGCCTACTTAGGCTATTGCATTTTTTATGGCATTCCTAGTATTAAGCTGTTACTGCATTTTTGGATTAAAACACTAAACCATAGTGGATTATTATCTTACTCAGGTAAAATTCAGGTGCCAGCAGGTGGTATGCTAGTTGAGGTACTGGACTTCACATGGTCAACTGTGGTTGAGTCCTGGACCTGGTGACTTGAAAAATCACGCCAGGCTTATGTGCATATGTGCCCAGAATCCCAGGAGGAGAATGGAAGAGAAGGGATTGCGATGTGGCTATCCCCCCTGGGATTTCTCACCTTCCCTCTCAGTCTCCCTTCCTGTCTCTCCAATGAGCACATGCAGCCTGTGGCAAATAACTTTTTTTTTTTTTAAAGAAGGGGAGGTAAAACTCAGGTATTGATAATTTATGAAATTATTTGTTCATAAAGAGTTTGTATATATAGATACCACTGACTTTATAGAATGATTTGATGGCTTTTTGGTTTTTTTTTTTTTTTTTTTTTTTTAACTAAAGGGTGCATTCACTTGTGGGTGTTGGAGAACCACTCCATAATCCCTTCTCCTTTCAGGAGTTTGGGCACACACATATACACCCAGTGTGTTTCCCAAGCCTCCAAGTCCAGGACTTGAACCACACAGTCAACCATATGGGATGCAGCTACCCTAACTACCATGACACCAGCTGACCCAGAGTTATCTTTTTCCATTTAATAAAGAAATTGCTTCTAAAACTCTGTGGGCCCCAAGCCTTGTGCAAGGTCATTCTTACTAGTTTCTTCCATAATGGTGGTAAACTTTAAATGATAAACACTTAAGTTCTAGTTTTTTGTTTGTTGGCATTGTAGTTTTTAATCTCCATTTATTTCCATTTCCTACTTTTCTTGGAGTTTTCTTTGTAGCTTCCTCAACCACAGGATGAACACTTTGTGTAAAATAGTCCTAGAGGAAGATAAAAATTCAAAGATTAATTCTGGGCAGTAGAGCCACGGAGGTGGTGTTTCCTTAGTTCTCTTTACTCTCCAAATCATGTGTGATGAGTACGTGGGACTTTTGTCATCGGGAAAAACTGTCGAGTGGAGGAGGAGCTCACGTCACACACGTACCTGTGCACGTCGTAGTCATTGCGATGGCAACCGGGAGTCTGTGACATGCAGCTTCTTAATAGAGAAATCAGTGCCACTCAGTTGTCATGAAACGTGATTTCAGGTAACCTATTGAGTCCATTGTCAGAGGGATTGTTTTCATTTAAAAAGTGATACTTCCAATGCCTTTCTTATACAGAAAGCGTTTTCTAGTACACACCAGGAGGTCAACCGGACTGGATGGACATGGGGTGCCAAAGTCAGATTTTCAAAGGTGACTTCACTCCGTCTCCTCTCCTTTCTCTCTCTCCTGCATCGGTATTCAGCCATGGTTCCACAAAGCAGGAATTCAGCAGGTGGGCTGTAAAGGCACTATAGTAAAGATAAACTGGCACAAGGGAATCTTAGTTGTTGTAGTCAGTCTTTAGCTTTACATTCCTGGTTTGAAACAATAACTTTAGTATTTAATTCTTAAAGCCTTGACTGATCTGTATGTCCTTTTAAAATGTTTGAGTTTTAGCCAGCCTGTCCCAGGGCTGTAAAGAAAACGTTTTTGGACAAGAAATCATTGCAGCCTTTCCCTATGGCAGTGAAGTCTGGTGACTTTCCTTTCTCCTTCTCTCTCCCATTTGTGCTTCATTGTTAATCCTTTAAATGACAGATTTGCCCAGTCTTAATTTTTGTCTTATTTATAATTCTCTGGTCATCTATTATCAGGAAATTGATTTGTACTTAGTGTTGGTAATGAGTAATAGTATTCTCTAAAGCTTAGGCTAATTTTAATTGGACATATCTGAAATATTTCATAGTTTCTAAATTTGAAATATTTTGGGGTTCCAGTTCAAGTCAACTCAGGATTTTAACTCAGGTTTGCAGTGAAAGCCAGTAGACTAAACTCATGTGTCTCGCTCCTTTTATCGCCAACTCCCTATGGAATGACAGGAAAAGGAATTTACAGGCAGAAGTGTGTAAGCCATAACAGCTCTGAGAATCGGAACAGATGGAGTGACCATCAGCAAAGCAGGGACTTTCCAGCTTCTAGAAGACAGAAAACAGATGGTGCTGATGGATTAAGCAGGGCGGAGGAAGCCCCAGTCCTGCCTACCCGTGAGGGAGGGCTGTGAGGGAATCGGTTCTTTCCCACCAAGTCCCGAAGAGACTTTAAACATGAGTCAGTAGGAACAGAGAGAAGAGCGGAGAGGCATGTGGTCTTAATTACAGGAGCGGACATGAAAAGCTGACTGGATGTCCTACCCACACAGCCAGCCATACAAAGATCGCGGCATTGGTTCCCAAGCTACGTTTGAAAATTTCCTTCAAAAAGTTTCTTTCTGAACTCTCAGCCTGGAAAGACTAGGCATTCCCATAGGAGTGTTAGTGACTCAGGTCTGAGAATCAAACCGTGGCCAGCCATGTGGGAGTCCAGTTGTCTTAACCACCGCGCCACCTGCCGGCCCCAAAACACATAATTTATGGTTCATACACAGAACTGACAGCAGATATAAATTACATAAATTTTATTTTTAAATTTAGATCTGTTCAATATCCAGGCTTTAAATTTTAATTATTTCTTTTTCTTTTTGTAGTCATTAAATTCAGTTAATAAAACTATGTGGAGGCCAGCAGGTGGCATGGTGGTTAAGGCGCTGGATTCCCACATGGCCAACTGCAGCTTAAGTCCTGGACCTGATGGCTTTTTTTTTTTTCTCTCTCTCTGTCTCTTTGTCTCTGTCTCTCTCTCTCTCTCTCTAGTAAGGGCCATGTGCCCTATGGCAAGTGTAAAAAAAAATAATAAAATTCAGCATAAAAGAATTTTTATGTTTAGTTTTCAATTCTGTAACACATTCACAATGGTTCAAACTTCCAAGGTCAAGTATTCTTCCAAAGTTAGCCTAGAAATATGGAAGCAAAGCATACTTGTTACAGTTAGTAATTATTAATGCTTTCCTGAACTACATAATCTTATTGTAAAAGCACGGGGGTTGGGACCAGCAGTTGGCATAATGGCTATGTCGCTGGACTTCCATGTAGTCAACTGCAGTTTGAGTCCCAGACTCGGTTGCTTAAACTCATGCTGGGCGTGTGTGTGCGCGTGTCCAAGATACCAAGAGGAGAATGAAGGAGAAGGGATTGTGGCTTGGCCATCCCCCCTGGGGGGTGATTTCTCGCTTTCTGACTCTCAGTCTCTCACTGTCTTTCTGGCAAGCACACGTGCCCTCTAGCAAAAACCTCTCAAAAAAAAAAAATTAAAAAGCATAGGGGTTTGAAGATAATATTAAAATTAGCTATAAATAGCAGTTTGTCAGTCTTTTGTTCTTCCACCTTTCAGGTCAGGTTCCACCCTGTTACTTGTAACTTTTTAAAAATTATTTATCTTATTTTATTTGTTATTATTTTTTAATTCGACCAGAGAGAGACAAGGGGAGAGAGAAAGGGAGAGTGAGAAAAACAAGCCTCCAGGTCCAGGACTTGAACGGTGGTCAGTCATGTGGGTATCTAGCTCCTTAACCACACACCACCCGCTAACCTCAGCCCTGTTGCTTGTTTCTTGGTGTTGCTGGAAACATTCAGAGTCAGAATGTGGTGGCAAAGCCACTGGGTCTGGGGCAAGAAAACTGCTTACTTAGATTCTGCTTTTGAAATGGTTTGGTCTTTTAAAAGATCAACATCTCTTTCCACATTTCTTTGTACCAGCTCTTCTCTCCACTCCTACCCTGCCCCCCCAAAGCTGCTAGCTCCTTTTCCTTTCCTTACCCACATCCACTCTAGCCAGAAAGTGGGTTGTTTTGGCTCTAATTCTTACATCCTTTCACCTCTCACGTTGGATCTGTCTCCTAGTTTGGCTGACCTTTTTTCTTGATAACTCCTAGATCCCTCCCTTTCTCCTCCCTGGTCCAAGCTCAAGTCGTTCTCACCCCGCAGCCTTCCACCTATTCTCTCTTCCTTCTACGTCTCTTCTCTCACCTGGAAACTCCTGGTGGCTTTCTGTTGCTCTGAGAATGAAAGTTGAGTGCCTGCCCAGGGTACAGTTGGTGGCAAACTGCACTGCACTGCTGGAAGCCACGTGGCTGACCTGTTTGGATCACAGGGCCAGCCTGGAAACAGTCCAGGCACTTGCCCAGGATCCCGACCGGCTGGAGGGCTGGGGACGGGCAGAGCAGTGTGTGGAGACCCTGGCACAGTGCTCCTCTCTCTCTGTCTCTGTCTGTCTGTCTCTTTCTCTCTCTCTCTCTCATATACATGGGCGTTCTATCATGAATAAAATACACTTAAAACAACTAAATGTCTCATTTATCAACTTCTGTTTCTGTACCCTATTTGAGACAGCTTCGTCTCACCGTCATGCCCAGACTTGCCTTGTTTGCTAATGCTGCCTTTCTGGTCTCAGTTTAGCCTTCACTTCCTCATATGCTATGGGAACTTTTTGTTTTACCTGTGGAAGGCCCTTTTCTGCTGCTAGTACAGCTGTACTGACTGGAACCTGAATACGGGTTACATATAAAGATAGGGTCTTCTAAAAAAGATGCCTGCATTTTTTTAACGGTTTTTGCCATAGGGTACATGCACTCACCAGAGAGAAATGGAGAGATAGAGAACATGAAAAATCATCTCCCTGGGGGATGGCCACGCCACATCCCTTCTTTTCCACTCTCCTCCTGGGATTTTAGGCATGTGCACACATTTGCCTCGTGTGATTTTCAAGCCGCAGGGTCCAGGACTCGAACCACAGTTAGACATGTGGGAGTCCAGTGCTTTAACCACCGTGCTATCTCCTGGCCCTAATGCCTGAATATTTTACTACATACTTTTATGTATTAGACATCTTACAGATGCTATTCTATTCATCTTAGCTCAGTCTTACAAATAAGCCAAGGCCCAGTGAGGAAAAAGTGATTTGAATCTACATGATCTTAACATCTTTGCTTTGACATCTGACATGTCTGACAAGCGATATCAATAAATTTTACTTGCAGACAAGGCAAAATGTTCAGCCATCCATAAGCAATTTTCAGCAACTGTGCCCTTGAAACAGAATATTACTTTCCTTAGTTCAGCCTGTGTTATAATTTTGTGTTCTTACGCAGTGCAGTTTGGAAAATTTGAAAATATTAAGTTGCTACATTTCAAAGGTAAAACATTCTTTAGCCTTGATTGCCTACTTTAAAATGGGAAAAGAGGCCCAGCCATAGTGACGGACACTGACAGCAGATGTTCAACCTAATTGTTTTTTAGGAAAATGCAAATTAAAACCACAATGAAGGTCTATGCCTACAGGCTAGGGGAGCTGGATCCTGTGTGGCCGACTGCCGAGTTTGAGTCCTGCACATCCCCGCCCAGAATTCAGCAGTACAGAGATATAGATACCACTATACTCTACTAGACTGTCTCAAATTTTAAAGTGGGATAATACCAGGATGTGGAGCAACCGGAAATCTCAAGCATTATCAGTAGAAATGAAGAAAAATGTAGGTATTCCACAAAGCATCGGAACGCTTGCACACAGCTCACAGCCTAGCAGCCCCACTTGTAGGTTACCCGTGATTTACCCGTGAAATGTAAAAACATGTATGCATACAATGACATGTACACGAATGTTTATACTGCTTTACCCATAAAATTTTAAAATACAGAAACAACCTAAATAAATTGTACTTCACACAATGAAATACTATCCAACAATTAAAAAAATAATTATACACTGAACCTGCAACAATATGATACTCTTGGGCTAGCAGTTAAAGCAGCTGAATCCCACCTGGCTGACAGCATGGTTCATAGTCCCGGACACAGCAGCTTTAGAAATGGACTTGACAAATATGCATGGGTACCCCAAAATCTCTCGAGAATGGAACAGAAGGGGTTGTGATGTGATCATCCTCCCTGGGGGGTGATTTCTCACTTTCTTTCTCCATTAGACATGTGGGAGTCCAGTGCTTTAACCACCATGCTACCTCCTGGCACTAGTGCCTGAATATTGTACTACATACTTTTATGTATTAGACGTACGTATGTATGTACTCTATAGAAAAAAAAAAGTCATAAAAGACTTTTTTTATTATCAGGATTTTATACTTTGGCCAACATTGGCTCCTCCTGTGTCAAGAACAGGATCTGTCTTCATTTAGTCAAGTCTTCCGTCATATGTATCCTATAGAGTGTGTGTTCATTCTATTAGTTATAGACTCCATGGGTGTTACAAATTGGGTCCTTTCTTCCAGTGTATATTGTAATTACTTGTTTGAGAAATGTAATTTTCGTAATGTTTAGATTGTAGAACTGTTTACCCTTTAAAATCTCTTGTTCGTAGCAGTTTTTCAGTTGACTCCTTTGGCCTTGCTAGGTATGAAATCATATGATCAATTAATAATGATCATTTGCACCATCAAGAAGAAAAAAATAATGATCATTTGCCTCCTTGTTTTTCTGTCTAATGTCATCAGGAACTACTTCCAGAATAGTGCTGAATCAGAGTAATGATAGTGGGCATTCTTATCTTATTCCTGACTTTAATGGAAATGACTTTGTCATTAAACAAGATACATTTATGCTTTTGCTGTTTTTTGTTTGTTTTTAAGAGATTTTTGCTGTACGGTGCAGGCGCACTCTGGAGAGACGAGACAGAGAGACAGAAAGTGAGAAATCATCGCCCAGAGGGATGGCCACGCCATAATCCTTTCTTCTCTTAGGATTTTGGGTACACAACACACACATGCTCTGCATGAATTTTAAGCTGCTGGGTCTGGGACTCGAACCCTGGTCAATTAACCATTATGCCATCTGCTTGCCCCTTTTG
Source organism: Tupaia belangeri chinensis (assembly GCF_000334495.1). NCBI lineage: Eukaryota > Metazoa > Chordata > Mammalia > Scandentia > Tupaiidae > Tupaia > Tupaia belangeri. The sequence goes on along the minus strand of NW_006159550.1, from coordinate 3,460,569 downwards.
GTTTTAAGATAGCCAATTTCTTTGTGTATTAAGTGACTACTAATCTGTTCCTACTCTATTAAGGATTTTTGTGAGCTGTGGACTTGGAATTTTGTCAAATATTATTCCAGAACCTGTAGAGATTTCTCTCCTCTAGTAATATCAGGAATTATTATATATTGAATTCCTAAAATATTAAGCCATCCTTGCATATCTATCTATGCTCTGGGTCCCACCTCTGATCCACTCCAAGACTTCACTCTTAGAGTCGCCCTCTCTTCTGCATCAATTTCTGCCTCTTTTTGAGTGCTTACCATACAAGCATCCCTTCCTAATATTTTTAAACAACCCAAGCCTTGCTTAGTATCTCCCAGCTCTGACCTCATTTCTCCCTCCATCTTCATAGTAAAAATCCATTTCGGTATCTCCTCAGCGCACCCATTCTTACCTCATTGGTGAAGTGACTGCACAAGGCTGCCAGCAACCTCCATCTTGCTATATCAAGTAATCAGTTACCTGTTAGTCTCTTATCTCACCAGTCTTCTCAGTCTCTCAGCAAGATTTGAGTTAAGTAGCTTCAGTGACTGTGATCACAGTTTCTTCCTCCCGAACCACCCTATTGTTTCAAGGCTTTTTCCTCTGCAGCTTTCGCTTACCCATCTCAACATAGCCCTCAGACAGCTCATTCATCTTTGTGACTTTAAACACCACCTGTAACTGAAGTTCCAGTTTTCATCTCTACTCTAGCTCCGATTTCACCCAAGAACTCCAGACTAGAGCATCCACTCTATTCGGCAACTCTCATTGCATGTCTAATACACAAGCAGAGCCTGAGATTTCCATCTCACATAGGCCCCTCCCTACTCTTTCTTCATCTTAGGTAGTGGTGCCACCACACTCAGACACACTCGGCCCAAAAGTGAGAAGTTACTTTTGTTTTCCCTTATCCAGTCAATCAGCAAATCCTGTCCGTTATTTCTCCTAAATTTATCCCAAATAGTGTAATTTAAGGAGAGCAAGATTGCCTTAGTTTGAATCCTGTCTTAGCCTTGAGGAACTCAACTTCTACAGCCCAGATTCCTCATGTGTTCTATAGAGTTAGAATAGTCCGTACCTCTAGGATCGTTACCATATAAATGTGGTACTGAACCAAGTGAGCATGTACAAGACGCTCAGAACAGTGCCTAGCACGTAGTGAGTAGTCAGTCAGTATTTGTTGTTGTCCTCGGTATAGCTAGTACTAGTAGTTATATCAATACCAGCTGTGGTCGTACAACTAGAATTAACCATTTCTGCTGCTGCCACTGTAGCCCAAGCCTCTGTCCTCGGTCCTCGCGTGGGCTAACCACCTAGCCTGCTGTAGTCCTGCACTTCTACCAGCCGTTCTGCACACACCAGCCAAGGTCGTCTTTTTAAGAACATAATCAAATGCTGTCACTATCCTGCTTAAAAACTCTCCAGAGGTTTCTTCCTATTCCAGTTACAATAAAATCCAAAAACGTTTCCATGGCTTTCAAGGCTTTCAGTGATATGGCCCCTGCTTACTTCTTAATCTCCCCTGCTATTCTCATCCCTCCTGGGCTTCATAACTCTGGCCTTCTGGTCCTAGAATATGCTCATCATATACCACCTTAGGCTTTCGTATTTCCTTTTTTTTTTTTTTTTAAGAGGTTTTTGCTATAGAGCTCGTGCACTTGCCAGAAAGACAGAGAGAGACAGAGAGATAGAAAGCGAGAAATCACCCCCCAGGGGGGATGGCCACGCCGCAATCCCTTCTTCTCCATTCTCCTCTTGGGATCCTGGGCCTGCACACACATGCACCTGGCGTGAGTTTAAGCCACCGGGTCCAGGACTCGAACTGTGGTCGACTACATGGGAGTCCAGCGACATGGCCATTATGCTAACTGCTGGTCCCGGTTTTCGTGTTTCTTATTCCCTGTGTCTGGAATGCCTTGCCCTCAGAAAGGGCTGGTTCCTCAAAACATTCAAGTCTTAGTTCGGATGTCACATCCATCCCTGACCATCTGGTCAGAGTACCCGCCTCCTTAATCTCATTACCCCCTTTTTGCTGCTTTGCACTAGCAGGGAGGGGATTTTCTGTTCTAGGTATGTGTTTGTCTTAAGTTCCAGGTAGCTAGGGGCTCTGGGTTTATCGTTCAAGATCAGGGGTTGGGCGCTAAGTCAACAGGGCAGGCTGTAAGGAGTGTTTCCCTGATGGGAGCTGCTTTTTCTGGTTACTTTTTTTTTTTTTTTTTAAGAATTATTTATTTTTATTATTGCTTCACTTGCTATAGTCATCAGAGAGAGAGAGAGAGAGGCCAGCAGGTGGCATGGTGGTTGGAGTACTGGACCCCCACATGGTCCACTGCAGTTAAATCCTGGACCTGGTGGCTTGCTACCTGGATATTCTTGAAAGTCTGGAATGTGCAACTCATAGTTATTAGGGAACATTTGCACTTCGGAAAAAGGTCCTTGGGAATCTGTGCCTTTTCAGTTTTGAGTCACAGACTATATTTTAAATTGTTCTGGAAGGAAAAATGTTTTAACCCAGTTGCTGTAACTGCTAACTGTCTTGCTTTAAAAATACACAACTCTTGGGAACCAGCAGTTAGCGTAATGGCTATGTCGCTGGACTCCCACATAGTCAACCGCGGTTCGCATCCCGGACCCGGTGGCGAACTCAGCCTGGGCGCATGTGCGTGCCTGCCCAAGATCTCAAGAGGAGAATGGAGGAGAGGGGATTGCAGCGTGACTATCCCTCCTAGGGGGTGATTTCTTGCTTTCTGTCTCTCTGTCTTTCTGGCGAGCGCACGCGCCCTATAGCAAAAACCTCTCCCCCCAAAAAAAAAAAAAATACACAACTCTTAATGGACACGTTAACACCCTGAGCTCATGTGGTACTGTTTTCAAAATAAAACAGTAATTACGTAGCTGAGAAATGATCACAGCTGCCAACAAGGAAGGGTCAGAACAGTGAGAAAGAAGCCATTTCCTGATTTACTTAGGAAAACCGTCCGCACACTGCATAGAAGCCAGCCGGCTTAGACTTGCTTTTTTTCAGAATTTGAGTGAGTTGTCTGATGATTTCACCATCTTTGAGTAGCGATAAGCACTTAGAATCTAATGCTCGTGTTCTCTATTCCCATGTAAAAGGGGTACTCTGTCCTTGTTGAGTTGAATCAAACCTTTGTCCTGTGAGTGTAAATCTTTTGCCACACCCTGTAGTTCAAGCTGCTTCTGCTAAAACGTTTGTGGTACGAGAACAGGGCCCGGGGCTACATGTGTAGTGGGGTCTCAGTCATGCCGAACACAGGTTGAGAGCAGCCTCAAAGGGAGCATGTTAACACGTTCATATTGTTTAATGCAAAATAGGATTATCGTTTTGCTGTTGCTTTTAGAGACTCTGTCTTTTTGAAAGCTTATTTTGGGGCCAACGGGGGTATGGTGGTTAAGGCATTGGACTCCCCACATGGCCCACTGCGGCTTGAGTCCTAGACCTGACATCTTGCGCGGGCTCTCTCTCTCTCTTTCTCTCTCTCTGCTAAGTGCACGTGCACTATAGCAAATTAAATATTAATAATAAATAAAATTTAAGTAATTCCTTTTTATAAAAATACCTGTTTGTTTATTTCATGGGTGAGAGAGGCCACACTCCCGACAGGTCCTCATGCAGTGATCCGCCCCCAGTCTCAGCCAGCCCCAGATCATGGGCACACAACTGTGGTAAACCAAAGGAGGTTTCAGGACATGCCACACCCTCCCATATGGGTCAGGCTCACAGAGTGCCATGTCCACTACAGTGCCACCGTCTGGGATTGGGCATAGATTCCAGTGGGGCCTGAAGCAGCACCCAGCCCCAGGGGACGTAGAGTGTGGTGTGGCACAGACCAGGGCTGACCAGCTCTGCCCCCTGGGAGTGAATATGGCTGCAGCAGCTGCTCGCCGCCGGCACAGTCCGGAGCACTCCCTGAGGTCAGTCGGGTTGAGAGCATTTGTTTGCTCATTCATGAGTGACTGGTTTTGCTAAGTCCTATTCATGCGCTCGAGTTGCTTCCAGTATACCAGAGGAGACCCGTGTTAAACAAGTACACACACGCAATTTCAAATTGTGATTTGAGTTATGAAGAGAAAGCATCATGTTATATAAGGGAACACTGGGCAGGGGAGGACCCAAGGTAGGTTAAGAGTTTTAGGTAAGGCTGAGACCTCAATTGGAGAGGAGTGGGCTAGATAGAATAAACCAGAGGGGAGGGAACCAGCAGTTAGCGTAATGGCTATGTCGCTAGACTCCCATGTAGTCGACCGCGGTTCGCTTCCCGGACCCGGTGGCTTACAACTCAACGCTGGTGCGTGTGCGTGCGTGCCCAGGATCCCGAGAGGAGAATGGGGGAGAAGGGATTGCAGCGTGACCATCCTCCCTGGGGGGTGATTTCTCGCTTTCTGTCTCTATGTCTCTCTCTGTCTGTCTGGCGAGCGCACGCGCCCTATAGCAAAAACCTCTCCAAAAAAAAATAATAAACCAGAGGGGAGACCAGCAGACAGCATAATGGTTATGTCACTGGACTCCCATGTAGTTGACCACGGTTCGAGTCCCGGGCCCAGTGACTTAGAACTCACATTGTATGTGTGTGTCTGTGCGCACATACATGCACAGAACCTTAAGAGAATGGGGGAGAAGAGGTTGCAGCATAACCATCCTCTCTGGGGAGTGGTTTCTCACTTTCTGTCTCTCTGGCAAGTGCGTGTGCCCTATAGCAAAATCTCTCTCTGAAAAATAAATAAATAAATAAATAAAATGCCAGAGTAAACTGCATGGCAAAGGCCAAGAGAGGTGGTGGAGCATGAAAGATGAGGAGAGTGGGGTGGGCCCAGTGCAGCTGAAGGGCACACACAGTGGGAAAGTGAGTGAGCTGTGTGGTTCTGTGAGCCACATCCTAGAACGCCACGTCAGACCGAGCAAGTAAGTGAGGTGCCGAGGAGAAAGGTGCAACCCCCGCAACTCCCTGACGACACAGTGTCTCCTTGTTTGGATCTCCACACACACGCAGTGTTTTCTGTGACCCCACAACCTTTTTCCTAAGGCTGGTACATGGCCACAGGTCCCTAGGTGCCATTAATGTGCATCAGCACTACAGCATCTGTAGGGTCCTGGCCTCCATGTAGACCACCCGGATGGATTAAACAGCTGCGCATTGTACTCAGTGGGTACAAACGTTTCGGTTACTTTGACCATCCACCCCAAGAAACACGAATGTTCTGGTAATATGGTAGTTGGGATGTGCAGTCTCTTAATTCCATGACCACTTGGTTGAGATGAGTTTCCTCCTTTTGCCAAACGACAGTGTGGTTTTTAAGGTGTGACCAATCTTTTTTTGGTCATTTGCTTCTTATGAAAATTAGAGGAGCCAACAGGTGGCATGGTGGTAAAGGTGCTGAACTCCTACATGACCAACCGTGGTTCGAGTCCCGGACCTGGCTTGCTTTCTGGACCAGCAGATGACATAATGGTGGCTGAGTGAGGTTCAATTCCCAGATGTGGAGGTTTGATACTCACTCCAGACACCTGTGCGTGCATACCCAAAATCCTGAGAGGAGAATGAAAGAAAGGGATTGCGATGTGGCCATCCCCTTGGGGCGGTGGGGGTGGTGATTTCTCGCTTTCTGTCTCTCTGTTTCTGTCTTTCCAGTGAGGTCATGTGCCCTGTAGTGAACATCTCTCTGGGAAAAAAAAATTTTTTTTCACTTCTCAAAAACAACTCCAAAAGTCATACGTCATGACTTTCCCTTAACTACTTCCCATTATAGATCAACGTGAAAACAGAGTCATCTTTTATCCTGTTTCCATCCTCTGTGAGAATACAGCCCATACCTGTCGTTGTCAGTACGTGTTTGCACCAGGAAATTATCGCTTCTGGTCACAGTCTTCACCAGAGGCCAGCTATTACAGTGAAATACCTTGGAGGTGTACGCTCCTCTTACTGTTAGGGTGTTTTCTGATAAGTGGTCCTCTCCCTGAGCCCGTGTCTTTGCCCTCTTTAAAATCACTGACAAGTGAAAACCATTTAGTATCTTGACCCCTCAGGATAGCGTGTTTAGTGCAGGGAAGGACTACTGATATTCCACCTACACTGGAAATCTGAAGAAGAATGTACTGAGCATTACTTATTCTTTCATCCTTAGATCCTTCTCAGATCTTCAGTGAAAACTCTGCAACACAGGATGGCTGCAAATAAGCCCAAGGGTCAGAATTCGTTGGCCTTGCACAAAGTCATCATGGTGGGCAGTGGCGGGGTGGGCAAGTCTGCGCTGACTCTGCAGTTCATGTACGATGAGGTAAGTGCTCGTTTTAGAATGGACACCTTGGGGCCTTTGGAGTATTTCTCTGCTTCGTTTGGTGCTCTTTCAGATGGATTTCTTCAATCTTGAAAGTTACTAACAGTTCTTTCCACTTTTAAATCTAGAGCCAACATTTACAGGGAGACAGAGAGAGGAAACATGAGAAATCAGCCTCCAGTGGGGATGGCCACACCACCGTCCCTTCTCCATTTCCCTCTTGGGATTTTGAGCATATTCACAATCCCACATGAGTTTCAAGCCACTGGGTCCAGGACTCAAAATGTAGTCTGCTTTGTGGAAGTCCGACAGCTTAACCAACACACCACCTGCTGGCACCTAGTTTTGGTGTTTTAATGGAGAGTATCAACTTGAATTAATAGAACTGGTGAGACATGAGGTTAGCATATGTAAAGTGTCCTTTAATAACCTTGGTGAAATGTCTGTTATTTTTTGTGTACATGGCATGGCAGTCTAGTTAACCATTGAATAGGTAAAGTCTGTGTCACTAAAATTTAAAATTGCTAGGTATGCTACAAATTTGCATGCATGTATTTATATTAAATTTTAATCATCCCTGAGTTGAGGCCTCAGCCTATATACAGCAGTATTTTTTTTCCCCTAGAGGACTGTTATTAAGGGTTAATAATTTAAGAGTTATTCTTGGGGCTTACAGGTGGTGTGGTGGTCAAGACACTGGACTCCACCATTGCCAACCATGGTTTGAGTCCCAGACCTGGCAGCTTGCTTTCTCATTTTTCCTCTCTCTCTGTCTCTCTTTGGTGAGCACAAAAAATAATAATAATAATGATAATGATAATAAATAAATCTTCTTGAAAAAGAGAGAAAGGAAGGGGGCCAGCAGGTGGTGGCATGGTGGTTAAGGATGCTGGACCACGGTTTGAGTTCTAGACCTAGCAGCTTGCTTTTATTCCCCTTGGACCCAGTCAAATTAAAAAATAATAATAATAAATAAAATGAAATATTCCTTAAAAGAAAGAGTAATTTTTCCTCCCAAGACAGTGATACCCTCATTTTACATATGAGGAAACAAACCTTACAGAAGTTTACCCAACTTCCTTAAGAAGAGTGATCTCTGATGAGTAACAAATGTTAAACCTGTCTTCTGACCAAAAAAAAAAGCCTTACAGATTTTTACTGCTCCATGTCTTTTTCTATAGCATGTATTTATTTGATACACACACACACACACACACACACAAACACCTCTTAAGTCCATCAGTACTCATGCTTGGTGGTGACTGAAATAAAAAGTTTGGAGAAAGAAGTTATAGCAGTTCTTTAAATAAAATTATTAATTTTCTCCATTTTGTTTTACAAACTATTCATTTAGTAACTAGCCTTCCTTCAAACTAATCCTTAGATTGGTTCCCTCCTGACGTTAAAGAAGCCAAAAGTAAGAGTATTCATATGTGTAACTTTTAAGGAATGGAAAACCACAGTGTTAACATGTATTGAAAAATATGGTACAGCATTATGTCTTTTACAGTTCTAAGTACACCATTTTCATCTTATTAGGTCATTGGGACAGTCATGATGTATTTTCTTTTTCTTTTTTTTGAGAGGCTTTTGCTATAGGGTGCGTGCACTCACCAGAAAAACAGAGACAGAGAGATAGAAAGCCAGAAATCACCCCCCAGGGGAGTGGCCACACTGCAATCCCTTCTCCTCCATTCTCCTCTCAGGATCTTGGGCACACACGCACATGCGCCCGGCGTGAGTTTAAACCACGGGGTCTGAGACTCGAACTGCAGTTGACTACATGGGAGTCCAGCGACATAGCCATTATGCCAACTGCTGGTCCCAAGTCATGATGTATTTTCTGTTTTTCTATGCAAAAACGCATCTTGACTCTGCCAACAACCCAATAAAAATATTTATTTATTGAGTATCTACCGTGTTCCAGGTACTGTTCTGGGCTTTGAAGATCCATGATGAGCACGACATTGAAGATTCTGTTCTAATGGGGTTAAATTCTGGTTGTGGGGTACAAGCATCAATCAAATAAGAAAATACCACATTATATAAATATTTATAGGAAGTAGTATAGAATAAACTCACAGTTATGTGTATATACATGTATTCAAGCTATTAGTAAATTCTAAAGGTTTTTCAATGCATATCAAAGTGAGATTTGTGAGGTTGATGATATGGTTGGGAAAACAAATTTGTTTTATTGTTCTATTTAAAACTCAGAAGTCTGGGGAGAAATCTTAAAGTTCAATTCGACCTACCGAGTGGTATTTAAATCACTTTATCCACATGGTTCATTTTGGAGAAAGGGAAGATTCAGTGATACTTTTAGTTCTTACTAAGATATTGATGTATAAGTTATTTCCACAATTGTAGTATGAACATTTTTGTTTAGCATTACATAAAAAGTGGTTCTTTTAAATTTGATTAAATATATGGGTAATCGTTTCTGCAAGTATAGTGTTTTAAGGAGGAGAGGCACAATTTTCGAGCTGTAAACATTCTAGAAGTGGGTATACATATACTCAAGCTAACATTAAATACACAAGATTTATCAAGGCATACCAAAATGAGATTTATGGGGTTCAAGACAGGGTTAGAATGTTAAGTTGTTTGACTGTACTATTTAAAAATGAGTTTGGAATTGAACTAGAAATATTCATGCAGCCCCCTCTTTTTGCAGATGAGGAAACTGATAAAATGTCTAAAATGAAAATTACATTAATATATGTTTTCCTATCGGAGAAACTGAGTTAAGAGTGCTTGGAAACTCTGTACTAGTTTAGCAGCTTCATGTGAATCTATAATTATTACAAAATAAGTTTTGTAGAGTAAAAATAATCATTAGAAATGGATGTGTTTTTATCTTTTCTAGTTCGTGGAGGACTATGAACCTACCAAAGCAGATAGCTACCGGAAGAAGGTAGTGCTGGACGGGGAGGAAGTGCAGATCGATATCTTAGACACAGCTGGGCAGGAGGACTACGCGGCGATCAGGGACAACTACTTCCGGAGCGGGGAGGGCTTCCTCTGTGTCTTCTCCATCACAGAGATGGAGTCCTTTGCAGCCACAGCCGACTTCAGGTAAGTCTGAGAGTGATGCTGCCCGGCACAAGGTCTCCTCCCCAAAACAAGTGGACAGACAGAGCTTCTCGCTGGAGAGCCTTTGCTCAGTCTCCCTTTTGGACACCACTCTGTGACTGTCCACTGTGTGTGTGTACACATCAGTATTCAGCACACTCACCATAACCTGACGGCGATTTCCATGCCAGTGGTGGTGGAATTGGAGTTTGTGATCGCCTCAAGTACCCAGTCTCTGTATATGTTTCAGAATAAAATCCGACTGCTGCCATTGTAGTTTGTCCTCGTCACGTGCTGGAGTTCTCTTGGACTTGGACTCTGCCCGTGTCTGTCCCTGTTTCTCAGCGCCTGTGCAGAGCTCAGCAGGCCCTTTGCCATCCTCCTCAAAGTACAGATACCCTGATGGCACAGAGTGAAATTTTAAAATAGTAGTAGTTCCCTGGCACCCTAGGTTGTGTTAAATGATTTTTTTTATATCTTACTTACTGTTTGCTTAACCAAAATCTACCATCCTGAGATTTGCAAGGGGAGGTTGGTTTTGTGGAAGGGGACAGGGGTTTCTCTGGGTATATAATTTAAGTTTGGCCTAGATAAAGTTCTTGAGTAGTCTCACAAACACTACCTGTGCAGTCAAGGGTGTTCTTTATATATCTCTCTTTTTGTGTTGTCTGCTTCGCTTATGGGGGTGGGGACCGCGAAATGTGTAATATACTCATATCCTCTATTCTCGAGGTTCACACAGCCTAGTTGAATGTAGAAGCCTTATGTAACCCAGAGCAAGTTAGTGACAATGTAGGAAACATTGGCAGTGATCATTACAGCGGATTCAGGAGGAGAAAGGAGCTGAGAAGCCTTCAGGAAATAGATGAACATGAGAAAACGATTTCCACAGATGAGGACAGAAGGCATTTGAGGTGGTGGAGCTGAAGACTGAACCAGAGCTTATCTGAAGCATTCCTTTTTTTTTTTTTTTTTGGAGAGGTTTTCGCTATAGGGCGCGTGCGCTCGCCAGACAGACAGAGACATAGAGACAGAAAGTGAGAAATCACCCCCCAGGGGGGATGGTCACGCCGCAATCCCTTCTCCTCCATTCTCCTCTCGGGATCTTGGGCACGCACGCACACGCGCCCAGCGTGAGATTTAAGCCACCGGGTCCGAGACACGAACCACGGTCGACTACGTGGGAGTCCAGCGACATAGCCATTATGCTAACTGCTGGTTCCCTGAAGCATTCCTTTTTTATGTGTACTTGGAACTCAGGAATTTAAAGGATTCCAAGAGAACATATTTTGCAAAAGACATGTCAGTGAGAAAGTATGAACTTGTTTATAAAATTGTTGATTTCCATTAGGAAGGCATTTCGTATATGTTGGAGAACGGCAGACCCTGTTAACTTGTGATTCTGGGAGACATGTTGAAAGCTGTGTACACGTCAGTGCTTATTCACTCATTCAACAGATGTTCAGTGCTTATTCATGTAGCAGGTCCTGTTCAAGGTATTGGAGTAAATGTTGCTACCGTCGTCACCAAAGCCAAAATGATATCTCAAGGAAATAAGGTGTTTTTGTGCCGAGACAGAGACTCTTGGGCTGTTACTGTTACAGAAAATAGGATGATTCATTACTCTTCTGGCCTTCATCCAGCTGGTTGCCCTGCCCATAAGGGAAATGGCCCTAGTGACTCACCAGGAGCAGGCACTGCGCCTGGCCCAGCCTGGAGTACAGCGGGAGTACTAGCTCTCCCATAGCCCGGCTGCTCCTCCCTGTGCCCAGGGCAGGATTGTTGCTTCCTCACCTGTATGTGCCGTGTACCGGTACAGCTCTGAGATCACACTACCACACGTGTGCAGGGCGTGATTTGAATGTGTCCTGAGAGCAAGACCCGTTTCTGTCTGTCTGTCTCTCCCTGGTACCTCTATTTAATACAGTCACTGACATATAGTACATGTTTAGTAAATATTTTCTTTGATTTGAAAACTCTTACTGTTTTGATTCTTACTTTCCTTATGTCTAAAATGAAGATGTTAGACCAGATTGTAAAGGTGGAACGTGGGTT
>NW_006159550.1:3364829-3449096 GCF_000334495.1 Tupaia belangeri chinensis | reverse complement strand
GTGGGGTGGTTAAGGCATTCAGTCTCACGTGGCTGACTGCAGTTTAAGTCCCAGACCTGGTGGCTTGAAAAACTTGCTGGGCACGTTTGCAGGCATACCCAAAATCCCAAGAGGAGAATGGAGGAGAAGGGACTGCAGTGTGGCCACCCACCCTGGGGATGATTTCTTACTTTCCCTCTCTTCTTTCTTTCCAGTGACCATACATACCCTATTGCAAAAAAATCTTTAAATTCTTTTTTTAATTTTTAAAAAAGGTATTTCGTAGTTCTAAATTTCAGTAATAGCCTTTAACACTACATTTAAAGAGAATGTAACAAATTTTGTCTGACGATTGTAGACATAGCATTAACTGTCTCTACATCCCAGAAAGAGCTAATAAATGGGGATCAGCGGTTAGCGTAATGGCTATGTCGCTGGACTCCCATGTAGTCGACCACGGTTCGAGTCCTGGACCTGGTGGCTTAAACTCACGCCGGGTGCGTGTGCATGCGTGCCCAAGATCCCGAGAAGAGAATGGAGGGGAAGGGATTGCAGTGTGGCCATCCCTCTTGGGGGGTGATTTCTCACTTTCTGTCTCTCTGTCTCTCTGTCTGTCTGGCAAGCGCACGTGCCCTATAGCAAAAACCTCTTCAGAAAACAAACAAACAAAAAAGAGCTAATAAATGAAGCTACTGGCTATGAAGAGTACTGTGTTCTCACCTCCGAACCCAGTAGCCCAGGTTCTCCACAGCCACATGTGATGGTTTCAGTCCCACTGCAGTTTCAGTGTCGGTTTCCCTGCAGTGCCCCACTCAGAGTAGCTCAGTAGCTGTTGGTTGAGAAATAAATTAACGACTGCATGCACACGAATGACCAGGAGTGCTAGAGTCACAAACACTTGAGTCAGCCTCACCTTCCTGTGGTTTGTGAGACTGAGTGGTACATCATTTATCACTGACATCTCAGTTCAGGCTGTCAGTCATAAGGAAGCTAGTTAAGGAAGTTGCTAAAAATTCATTTTTACTAGCTCTAAAGATTCTGATTGACCAAAATCTTCTTCGTAAGTAGATCCGACAGGTAATCACAGTAATGATGACAGGTACATGCTTTTCGCGAAAAGTCACGGGTGGGAGGGAACACTCGTGTGTGCGTGCTCTAGAGCTTAGCGTGTATCTCCCAGGTGTCACGTTTATTATCATTACCTCCAAAAGAATGTTTGAGGTAAATCCAAATCAGCGAAGGACGGAGGTGACTTTCTGTACAGTCCATGATCTGTTCATGAAAATTCAGGTCCAAAGAACTTCCAAATCCACTAGAATATTTCCGACATCATTAGGAATCAGGTCAATGAAGTAATAATAATATCCCTGCCTAATACTCACAGAGCACATACTGGGTGCCAGGTACCTTCTAACTGTAATAAAGTAATAATCATATCCCTGCCTAATACTCACAGAGCACGTACTGTGTGCCAGGTACCTTCTAACTGTAATGCAGTAATAATCATATCCCTGCCTAATACTCACAGAGCACATACTGGGTGCCAGGTACCTTCTAACTGTAATGCAGTAATAATCATATCCCTGCCTAATACTCACAGAGCACGTACTGCGTGCCAGGTACCTTCTAACTGTAATGCAGTAATAATCATATCCCTGCCTAATACTCACAGAGCACATACTGGGTACCAGGTACTTTCTAACTGTAATACAGTAATAATATCCCTGCCTAATACTCACAGAGCACATACTGTGTGCCAGGTACCTTCTAACTGTAATAAAGTAATAATAATATCCCTGCCTAATACTCACATAGCACGTACTGGGTCCCAGGTACTTTCTAACTGTAATACAGTAATCATATCCCTGCCTAATACTCACAGAGCACATACTGTGTGCCAGGTACCTTCTAACTGTAATAAAGTAATAATCATATCCCTGCCTAATACTCACATAGCACGTACTGGGTGCCAGGTACTTTCTAACTATAATGCAGTAATAATCATATCCCTGCCTAATACTCACAGAGCACACATACTGCATGCCAGGTACCTTCTAACTATTAACATAGAAGCTCATTTATCATACACCTCTATGAGGTATAGAGACTACTGTCCTTCACAGATTCTAGAATACACATTTTTTACACTTAAAGGTGTTTTTTGTTTTGTTTTGTTTGGGTGTGTTTTGGTGCATGTCCTGGCTAGAGAGAGACAGATTGAGAAATCACCCCCCATGGGACATGGTTGCACCACAGTCCCCTCTTTATTTCTCATCCTTTCGAAATTTGGGGCACATGTGCACATGTCCCCAATGTGTTTTTTTGATCCACTGGATCCAGGACTCACCATGCAGTTGGCCGTGTGGCAGGCATCCAGTTCACTTAATCACCAGGCCATAGGCTAGCCCCACTCTTTACATTTTAACATTTGTCAAAATCAGTGCTGAGTCTTATCATAATTAGCAGCAGTTTTTCTTGGTGAGACATAAAATAATGCATTACTTTTTAAATTTGAGTTTTAAAACTATTTTCTAGATTGGCAAATGAAGCTGAACACAGGCAGTCACATGGCCTCCCCGGGTAGTGCACCTCAGTGTAGCAAAGTTCCGTCCAGGAGGTCTGCCTCCATATTGTTGGGTTTGGGTTTTGATTTTGGTTTTCTGTAGGGCACATGCACTCAGAAAGAGAGAGGGAAAGTGAGAAATCACCCCCGCCCCCGAAGGGCGATGACCACGCCACCATCTCTTCTCCTAAGTTGTCCTCTTGGGATGTGGGGCATGCACGCACAAGCGCTTAACCTCCACACTGCCAGGTGGTCCCGTATCATTGTGTTTAATGGCAATGCTGTGCTGGCTGTCTTCACAATAATGAGGATTCTTTTATAAAACCACATGGCAGCCACATTTCATGTTTCTTTCTCTTGCTAGGGGGGCACATACACTCACTGGAGAAGGGGAAAGGAGAAAGCCTCCCCTGTGGGGAGTGGTCAGGCAGCAATCCCTTCTCCTTCATCTCTCCCTCCTTTAGGAATTTTGGGCTGCACACACATGCCCCTGTCGTTTTTCTCAAGCTGCCAGATCTGGGACTCAAACCGCAGGATCTAACTTCCTTCACCAGTAGGTCCTGGAATAGCCAGTTTCTGTTTTTATGACAGAGTGGATGAGATAGAGAGGAGCCCCCTCCACAAGGCCCAGTCATGATGCAGTCCCTCTTCCTCTTGATCTCTAGTCCTCCAGCCTGTCCACACTGGATCTGGCACACGTGCTCGTGCGTGATGTACTTCAGGCTGGATGGACCATGAATTTGAATCGTAGTTGCCATGTAGGATATGGCTTCTCTCTTTTTTTTTTTTTTTTGAAGATTTTTATTTGTTGGTTGGTTTGGATTTTTTTGTTTGTTTCTGTTTTTTTTTTTTTTTTTTTTTTTTTAAGCTATAGGGCATGTGTGCTCACCAGAGAGAGAGAAAGAGAAAGAAAGTGAGAAGTCACCACTCCAGGGGAAATAGCCACACCACAATCCCTTATCTACTCTCCTCTTGGGATTTTGGGCATGCACACATGCCTGGCGTGATTCTCAAGCCACTGGGTCCAGGACTCAAACTGCAGATCTGGCCATGTTGGCTCCAGCACCCCAACCTCTGTGCTACTTGTCGGCCCAGGATCTGGCTTCTCTTGAGCAGTGCACTGGTACCATGCCACAGTTCCCCATTCATGATTTTAAAACGGAATATGTTAGGGCTGGCACATCGCGTGATAGCTGAGGGTGCCGGACACCCGTGAGGCTGACCACAGTTTGAGTCCGAGACCTGGTGGCTTGCTTTCTTCCCTCTCCCTCTCTCTCTCTGTCCTTCTCTGGTCAAATTGAAAGAAAGAAAGAGAGAGAGAGAAGAGACGGAGGGAGGGAGCGAGAGGGAGGGATGGAGGAAGGAAGGAAGGAAAGAAGGAAGAAAAAATAATTCTTTTTTTTAAAGAGGGGAATGTATTATGTTCCCTATTTAAAATACAACTCTTTCTTCTCCTGTTCATTTTAAATATATATTTAGCATTTTTATATAGGGCTTTTTCTAAGTTTACTTACTTATTCCATGAGCGAGAGTGCGTGAGGGGGAGACTGCACCTCCAGTAGGGTATTGATACTTCAGTCCACTCTCAGTCACAGCAGCCCAGATCATAGGCACCTGTGTGCCCAGAGTACTCAGGGAGGTCTGTGCACGTGAGCCCAGACCATCACGTGTGCCCAGAGTACTCAGGGAGATCTGTGTGTGTGAGCCCAGAGTATTCAGGGAGGTCTGTGCGCGTGAGCCCAGGCTATCACGTGTGCCCAGAGTACTCAGGGAGGTCTATGCGTGTGAGCCCAGAGTACTCAGGGAGGTCTGTGTGCATGAACCTAGCACCTTCCCATGTGGGTCAGCCTTGCACAGGGTCGTTTTACCACTGTGCTACCGTCTAGCCCCTAGAACATTGTTTTTATATCATATAGTAGAAGTATTCTATGATGTTGAAGATGGGAACCAGCCCAGGCCTGAGAGATAAGCCAGAAAGGAAGAATGCAGAAGGGAGTTGAAAACAACCCTGTCCTCAGACGGAAAGCCACAGGGACTGCGTGGTCAATCGCTCCACAAGCCAAGATACTGTCTGAGTGCAAAGCTCGTGGTAGCTGTCGGTCTTGTACCAGGAGCATAGCCTGCGGAGATGCCATGTGTGTTGTCCACTGTTCTCTGTGGCCAAGCTCACTCACTGCTCATGTGATCTGATTTAGAATGAAGCCTCTGCTCTGGCGTAGTTGAAGATTTAACTCCCTCCTCTAACCATTTCCTCGTCTCTTGTCTCAGTCTTTCGCAACACCCTACCTTCAAGCCCTGAGTTTCTCACACTATGACATTGTATTTTAATATCATTCATTAATTTATCAGTATAAATTCTAACCCTCAGCTGAAACAATTAAAATGAAATATTTTTACAGAAAGGTAAAATTGTCTTTATTAACTTTTTTTAAAGTTTTACTATAGGGCACATGCACTCACCAGAGAGAGACAGACAGAAAGAAGGAGGGAAGGTGAGAAAGCACCCTCACCTGCAGGGGGGATGGCCACACGCAATCCTCCCTCCTCCACTCTCGGGATTTGGGGCACACATGCACACACGCCTGGTGTGTTTTCCAATCCACTGAGTCCAGGACTCAAACCATGCGGTTGGCCCCCTTAACCCCCATGCCACTGGCAGCCCTACAGTTGTCTGTATGTGATGTACACTTTCCTCTACCTCATGTTGTCCCAGGGTTTGATATGATCACTGTATGTAGTAAGAAAGGGTCCCCTCTTCTGGCTTGTGACTTTCCTGGCAGGGAAAATGTGGTGAACTTGAAGAACCCACCATAATGATGGACACCTTGGGTGTCCGTTCCACCTCAGAGGTGTAGAGTTTCTCATGATAAAGAACTGTTGGAAACTAAACGTTTTTGAACAAGGTTTGTCCTAGCAGATCCGTGGTGTGGAAACGTGTGCTCTGCAGTTACATTTCTCAGGCTCAAATCCTGTTTCTACTTAGTTGGGACTTTGGGCAAGTTAACGGAATTTCTTTGTGTCTCACTTATCTATATGGTAAGAAAAATATTCGGTAGTACTAGCTTCACAGGTTTGAGGTGAAATTATATGAGTTCATGTTTGTAAAGTACTTAAAACAGTGCTTGATGTGTTGAGCACGCAGTACTCAGGAAACATGCCCCAAGAAGCTCAATGTAAACTAATCCGAACATAAGCCATAGTGAAGACTTTTGCTCAGTCTCTCAAGCATTGCTGTAAGATCCCCGCAGAATCAAATGTGCTTTGCTTATCTGCCATTCTAATAACCCCTTTAATTTTTCTCATTTTCCCTTAATCTAAAATACTTTTGTTCATAAGAATTTCAGAAGAGAAGCATCTGTAAAATAGCCTGGCAGTAAACCAAGTCTGAAAGGTTTCTCTTTGTCTATTGATGATCCAAGAAGGCATCTTCCAGTAGGGTCGTGACCACCAGAATGCAGCTCATGGTGACAGAAGGGCTGCCGCGTGCCGTGCAGTTGCAGCAGTGTACAGTTACTCCTCATAGCAGCCACACAACGAAGGTGTGGTGTTAGCTCCATTTTATGGATGAGGAAACTGAGGTAAAGAAGTACTTTGCTCAAAGTCACGCAACTAGAAAGAGGAGGACCATAGTACCTTTAAAATTAGGGACGTTGGCATGGTGGTTGAGTGCTGGACTCCCACATGGCCAACTGCGGTTCAAGTCCTGGACCTTGCAGCTTGCTCTCTCATTTTCCCTTTCTCTCTCACTGTCTCTCTCTGGTCACATTTTAAAAATCATACTAATAAACAACAAATACATTTTTTAAAAATGGGGACACTTTCAAACTGGCCTGTGGCACAGCAGTAGTGCACTGTTCGAGAAGCAGGATACCACATGGGGACCACAGCTTGAAGCCCTGGCTCGGTCAGCCTGAAACACAGCAAGCATACCTGTGGGTGCCAGGGTCTGAGGTGTGCAGGACTAGAGGAAGAGGACCAGGGTATGACCAGACCCTATGGTGGGTCTCTCTGTCTCTCTGCCTCTCTGATGTCCACACACTCCATCATGAATAGAAGGGGAAACGGTGACTCTTTCAGAATAGTATACAGCTCATCTCTAATGCAAAATCTGTGCTCGAGATCTGATTACCGTAAGGTCTGCCATGTACAGGACTTTTAAATAAAACATTTCAGGGGGCCCTTGATATGATGTGATAAGTCCTCTCTGCCTCTGTAATACTCTTCCTCACAACCAGTCCACCCCAGTTTAACCACAAGGGAAAAAACATACAAATCTCAGCTAAGAGACCGTCTTCAGATCACCTGGCCAGCACTTCTCAGAACTGCCAGGGTCATCAAAAACAAGGCAAAGCTGAGAATGTCACAGCCAAGCGGAGTCCGAGGGGACATGATACGACTGAGTGATGCGTGGTATCCCAGATGGAGTCCTGGAACAGAACATTAGCTAAAAACTATGGATGTCTGGAGACCAGCAGGTGGCATAATGGTTACATCGCTGGACTCCACGTAGTCAACCTTGGGTCAAGTCCTGGGCCCTGTAATTAGAACTCATAGCGCATGTGTGTGTGTGCCCAAGATCCTGAGGGGAGAATGGAGAAGAAAGGATTGCGACATGGCCACCACCCCACCCCACTTCCAGCTGGGGATGTCTCACTTTCTGTCTCTCTGGTGAGCACATGCACCCTATAGCAAAAATTTCTAAAAAAAAAAAAAAAAAGACTGTCTGATTAAAATATGGACTGGAGTTAATTATAGTGTATTAATATTGGTTCGTTAATTGTGACGCCTGTACCTACTAACATAAGATTTAACAATAGAAGAGGCCCATGTAGGGTGTTTTAGGACTCCCTATAGTACCTCTGTACTGTAGGGAATTTTTTATTTTTCTGTAAATCTAAAACCATTTTAAAATAGCAAGTTTGTTTGTTTATTTTTAAAAATCTCTTGGGGGAAGCTGCATTTTACTATTTCTTCTTGTACCTCTACTGCCAGGTTTATTCTCTTTGGGATAGTTTTCCTTCTTTAGTGAAGTGAGTGTGTAATTCACGATTGATGATAGGTTAGGAAGAAGTCCTGGCTGTTTTCTACCATGAGCTTGTTACAGTAGAGAAGCACAGATGATAAGTAAACGCTGACTGCAGGTGGCGCCTTGTTATATTAATGTTTCTTTCTCATTTTGGTTTTCCCAGGGAGCAGATTTTAAGAGTAAAAGAAGATGAGAATGTTCCATTTCTACTGGTTGGTAACAAATCAGATTTAGAAGATAAAAGGCAAGTTTCTGTAGAAGAGGCAAAAAACAGAGCCGACCAGTGGAATGTTAACTACGTGGAAACTTCTGCTAAGACCCGAGCCAATGTCGACAAGGTACAGTGTGCCCCGCCGCCCTCCCCCCCACCACCACCACATCGTGGGGAAAATGGGTGGATTTGCTTTCATTCAGCTCTGCCTTGCCTAGAGACTGTGAGACTTTCAAGTAGAGGTTTAATACATGTTGATTTTCATCATCCTTGCATGCTCAAGTATATGTTCGGAGTTTTGTTTTGTTTTGTTTTGTTTTTTACTTCACCTTGTCTTTCGCTTCCCAAGAGACATTAACATGGGAGAAAACTGCAGCTAAGTATGCTTTTTTTTTTTTAAGCATTGACGACGTTCCTGCCCTGAATCCTCACCCTTTGTTTTCAATCCAGATGGGGCTGGATGATTTAGGAGGATCATAATGTCCCAAGATGCCAGCAGTGCATGTCCTCACTTGTGCCCTGATGTCTGCTTGACCTCTTTTAAGTCCTCAGAAGTGAAGGTGCCTCCCAAGATGGAGTCCTTAGAAAAAAAAAATGTTAAAGTCTCTCCTACTGCCGATGCGCCCCACGCTCACTTTGTCCTGTTCTGAGGAGGAAGGGCGATCCTCTGCCCTCCTCTCTTGTCTTCCCACTCTGTTCAGAGTGGCCTTCCTGGAGACAGGTGTGCAACATCCCACCTGGTGTCTAGCAGCCTCCCCAGCGCCTTTGTTCCCTGCTGCCAGAGCCCACTTGCACTGTTGAGGGAGGCTGCGGTGGGCTGAGGCAGCGCCCGTTCTGCAAGGCCTGCCAGTGGGGCCGTCTTTAGCTCCCCAAGTATCCAGCTCCCACATAGTGCCTGTCCAACCCTCGTGAATGGCTTCGGGAGCTTCGTCTCACCCAGAAACCCCAATTCCTTTGGTCTCCAGTGGGGCCTGAGGACTTGCGTTTCTGGCGGGTTTCCAGTTGGTGCACGCTGTGGACTATGGCCCATGCTTGGAGTGCACGGCTCTTGGTGGCCTCAGGTTTTAGTGGAGTGGCTTGATTATGCTATAGATTCACTACCTTCATCCAGAAAGATGAGGCTAAGAAAAAAGAGCTAGCAAGAGAGAGATCCTTTCTGTTTCTTTGCTGTGGGTCTTAAGATAGCATCATTGCTGTGCTAAGCTGCTATTTTTTGTTTTAGTTACTTGATAGGGTTTCTATAGGTTCACGATATTTGCACAAAATGAATTTTATAAGATTTCTACTCAGTGTACGAGTTTTCTCTAAGGTGAGGGCAGATATTTTTAAAGTAGTAATGGAAGTAGAATTTAAGATCCAGTATGTGGGGGCCGTCAGCACCAGCGTTGAGTATTCTCATAGCATATGCAAACCCCGTTTCTCCTCATCGCTACGTTGAGCAGCTTGTAGAACTTGAGTTTCGAAACGTGAGGCAGACTGGCAGCTGCAGCTCTGAGCTCTCTGTGTTGGCCTGTGGTGGTCATCTGCTGGAATCCGAGGCCTGGGAACTGGGTGGTGTGCATTGCCAGAGCTCTTACAAGGGGTCTGTTAGAAAAAGACCAACAACCCAGTGGGAAAATTGTCACAAACTGGAGTAGAGCTGTACAGAAAGGATGCAAATGGCTTTTATACTTGGCTCAGTCTCACTTATGAAAGGGGAGTGCAGTTTAAAAATGTAATGGCAAGGGCCATCCCATGGCATGGTGGTTAAGGCAGCGGGATCCCACATGGCCAACCTAGTGGTTCCAGTTCTGGACCAAGTGACTTGAGGAACATATTGTGTGTGTGTGTGTGTGTGTGTGCCCAGAGAGAGGAGAAGGGATTGCATCACGACCTTCTTTAGGGAGAGAAGTGCTGTCTCACTTTCCCCCTCTTGCTGTCTTTCTCCAGTAACACATGAGCCCTCTGGCAAAAATTTTTTAAATAAATAAATAAAAGTGTAATGGCATATCTTTCTTTTTTTCTTTTCTTTCTTTTTTTTTTTTTTTTTTTCCTTTTCTACCTTTTACATTGCAATAAAAAGCAAAGAGGGGGCTGGTGGGTAGCATGGTGGTTAAGGGCACTCGACTCCCACCTGGCCAACCACGGTTTGAGTCCTGGAGATGGCAGCTTGCTTCCTCTCTGTCTGTCTCTCTGTCTCTCTCTGTCTCTCACTCTGTCCCTCTCTGGTCAAACTAAAATAAATAAAGTTAAATAAAATAATTCTTTAAAAAAAAGCAAAGAGGTTGATGATAATATGCTGTTGGCAAGATTATAGAAAAACAAGAACCTCTCCCATGTTGATGCAGGGCAGTTTGGTGATTAACAAAATTATGATCCAACAATTAAAGTTTTCTGTAATTGATTTATTTTATTCCTATTTTTAAAATTTTTAAAAATTGTTTTATTTAACTTTATTTCTTTATTTTAATTTGACTAGAGAGGGACAGAGAGGGAGAGAGAGCAAGCAAACCACCAGGTCCCAGACTTGAACCATGGTTGGCCATATGGGAGTCCAGCACCCCTAATCACCATGCCGTCTGTCAGCCCCTATTCCAATTTTTTTTTTTTTTAGGAATCATTTTTATTGAACTTTATTTTATGTACTTATATTTTAATTTGTCCAGAGGGGGGCAGAGTGAGGGAGGGAGGGGGAGAGAGAGAAAGCAAGCCACCAGGTCCAGGTCTCAAACTGTGGTTTGCCATTTGCCATATGGGAGCCCAGTGGCCATAACCACCACATCACCTGTTGGCTCCATGTTCCTATTATTCTTTAATTTGCTGTAGGGCCCTGCAAGTGTCTAAACTGGGTTGCGAAGGCCCGTTTACGCACGGCAGGTTCAGTTGGTTCATGCTGGCTCTTGTCCAGGCCACTCCAGTTCCTGTACATGTTTTCTCCACATGCCTTTTCAAGTGTGCTTCCTCACAGTGCAGTGGGTAGAGTCCCAGGCCCCAGAGGGAAATATCACAAGAGAATAAGAACAAGCAGAAACCATGCCACTTTTTTTTTTTTTTTTGAGAGGTTTTTCACTATAGGGCGCGTGTGCTCGCCAGACAGAGAGAGAGAGACAGAAAGCGAGAAATCACCCCCCCGGGGGGATGGTCACGCCGCAATCCCTTCTCCTCCATTCTCTCAGGATCTTGGGCACGCATGCACACGTGCCCGGCGTGGGTTTTAAGCCACTGGGTCCGGGACATGAACCGCAGTCTACTACATGGGAGTCCAGTGACATAGCCATTACTCTAACTGCTGGTTCCCCCATGCCACCTTTTGTAACCTTGTCTCTGTAGTTATGCAGACTTACTTCAGCTAGTTCTGTTGGTCAAGGTAGTCACAAGTCCTACATAGGTTCAGATGGAAAGGGGTAGACTCTCCCTCTTGATGGAGAGGGGCAGGATTCAGGAAGTACACACAGCAAATACTACTGAACTTATTTTATTGCACAAGTAAGCACATGTATGTGCTTACTGTGTAAAGAGAGATTGGTAATAGGGAAGTTTAAGGAGGAAACATGTATCACTTTTCACCCCATTCTACTCTCCTCCACTCCCTGTTGGTAACCATGTGTATCTTTCCAGATGTTAAAGGCAGATGTATGTCTAAGGTATCTAAGGGAGTTTGTGTTCACTCATCCCCCTCCTTATATTAACGTACACATGATAACAGAGGATGTGTTTATTTTTTTTTAAAAAGAATTATTTATCTAATTCCATTAGTAGTTATTTTTTTATTTGATTTGAGAGAGAAAGGGAAAGCAAGAAACCAAGTCGCCAGGTCTGGGATTCAAACCGCAGATGGCCATGTGAGAAGCCAGTGCCTTTATCTGCCATGCCACCTGCTGGCCCCCAGAGCATGTCTTTCTATGGCTTGCTTTTTAATTTTATAACAAAGAGAAGTTATAGTTCTTTCCATGCCATTGTGTATAGATGCACCCACATTCTTTTTAAAATTTACAAAGTGTTCTATAA
This sequence comes from Tupaia belangeri chinensis, assembly GCF_000334495.1. Lineage (NCBI taxonomy): Eukaryota > Metazoa > Chordata > Mammalia > Scandentia > Tupaiidae > Tupaia > Tupaia belangeri. The sequence continues at coordinate 3,437,330 of NW_006159550.1, read as the reverse complement.
TTAGGCTTTTCCATAATTCAGTCATTTTCCTATTAATGGCATTTTGGTAGTTTGCAATTTTTCTGTTACATACAATACTGTGGTGAACTTAACTGGTATAAGGAAACCATTTCTACATGCTTCATCAGCATCATTAAAACAGCTTTTAAAAATCACTTAAAAGGGGCCAATAGGCTGCATGGTGGTTAAGGCACTGGATTCCCACAGGGCCGACCGTGGTTCGAGTTCCAGAACAACAGCTTGAAAATCATGCTGGTTGCACATGCCCAGAAGAATAGAGGAGAAGGGATTGCGCTGTGACCTTTCTCCCTGGGGAATGATATTTCTCTCTCTCTCTCTCTCTCTCTCTGTCTCTGTCTCCAGTGAGCACATGGTCCCTATAGCAAATTAAAAACAAAAAAGACAGAAAAAAAAGAACACTTATTACTGAAATTTAACTTTTGAATTAAAAAATATTTATTTAATTCTATTTGTTTTTGTTTGTTTGTTTGTTTTTAAACTAGAGAGAGGGAGAAAAAGAAAGCAAAAGTGAGAAAGCAAGCTCCAGGTCCAGGACTCAAATCACTGTCGACCGTGTGGGAGTCCAGTGCCTTAACCACCATGCCATTTGCCGGTCCAACTTTTGAAATATTATATTAGTAATTTTTTAGTTATTATTTTAATATCCCTCATTATTTCCCAATTACTAGACATCAGGCAAAAGTCAATAAATTCTCATATGTTGTTTTCTCATGTCAGTTATCAGGATAATAAAGCACCTCTAGAAATGGAGCTGAGAAAGGCAGGTTGTTAAATGTTATTTAATAGTTCCTAAATATTGTGTTAGTAAACTGGTTACTGTTAAGTATGAATTAATAAAACACATTTATCACTTCTAAAATACTCAAAGATAGTTCATTGCGTTTATTATGAGCATTTTTTAAAATAACTATTTTAAACTTTGTTTATTTTAATTTGATCAGAGAGGGACACAGTGAGACAGAAAGAGAGAGAGAGAGAGAGAGAGAAAGCAAACTGCCAGGTCCAGGACTCAAATCATAGCTGGCCCTGTGGGAGTCCACTGTCTTTTAACCACCATACCACCTGCCGGCCCCATTATTACGAACGTTTTTACCAAGAGGTCTAATTCAGGGTATTTCCCAGTTTTCCCATTTTCTCAAGGAGAAGCAGGGTTTGTTTTGCACTTTCATCTCTCTGCTTCTGTCCAGGCTCTGAGATACTTACTCTGCTGATACACTCCAGCAAGTACTGCTGGGATTAGAAAAGTACCAAGTCCGCATTGTCTGCTTGACTTACCCTATTTTCTTCTTTCTAGGTATTTTTTGACTTAATGAGGGAAATTCGAGCCAGAAAGATGGAAGACAGCAAAGAAAAGAATGGAAAAAAGAAGAGGAAAAGTTTAGCGAAGAGAATCAGAGAAAGATGCTGCATTTTATAATCAAAACCCAACCTCCTTTCTTATCTCGACCATACTAATAAATATAATTTATAAGCATTGCCACCGAAGGCTCAATTGACTGAAATTACTTTAACGTTTTGGAAATTGTTATGTATCACTAAAAGCATGAATTGGAACTGCACTGAAAGTCAAATTCACTTAAAAAAGAAATTAATGTGGCTTCACCAAGAAGCAAAGTCCAGCTTGTCTCATAATTGCCGACATCTATCACGGTCCTGAATGTAGCGTGAGCTTGTGTTTCTCGGGCAGTCTTTCCTGAACTGTTAAGTAAAGAGGTGAGAGGAAAGGCCACTTCCTCTGGTGTTGATGATAAAGCTTCAATTTTCTATCATTTTAAAATGTCTTGGTCTTCTACTGCCTTGAAAAATGACAATTGTGAACATGATAGTTAAACTGTACCACTTTTTTTAACCATTGTTATGCAAAATATAGAAGAAAAAGTTAATGGCATGGTTGTTGCATATAGTTAAGTGGAGAGTAATTCTTCTGTGAATCTGCGTTAATTGCCTGGTGGTTAACTGAGAAAAGTGGTGTGAACTTGTACGAGGACATTTTCGTATATGCCTTAATTTAGAAACTGAAAAATACCTGGCGACATTATCCTGGGTGTGTTCTCACTGGGGCCATGGGCCACGCCTCTTGTATCCTTGTGAGAGTGTGTACCTAGCATGGAGAACAGCTCTTGTCTAAGACTCCTGTGAACCGTCTGCTGGGAGCCTGTCCAGATTGAAAATGTGTGCCATACTCTGGTTCTTGAAATTAAGGTTCCAGAGCTCCTTGATTGCTTTTAATAAAATGATAATAAGGTGATTGAAAATGAAGGGCCGGCATATACTGGTGAGATCATTTTAGTCGGTGAGCATTCACCTCCAGTGATGTTGGAGAGAACCGTCTCTCTCTCTAAGGTGCTGGTCCCTGGAGATCACTCTCCGCAAACGGCAGGCGTGTGCGTGTGGGTTGTTAGTCTGGGTACGAGGCACGCCACACGGGTTGACAGCGCTCATGCTTTTTGCACTAGAACGCTTAGGGGAGCTATCCCTGCTTGCCGCCTGCTCGTTCCTAAGTGCGTACTCACAAGTCTGGCTCTCTGGGAGTATTAGGAATGTTGCAGACTGTTGATTTCATAACAGAGAGCACTGTAGCTTCATTTTCCTAGCATTAACATCGAGCAATCAAACCCAGGTGTCGTGCAGAACTGTGTTTGGCACACGCAGAGCAGGCGTTAAGCTGTGTTGCCACTGCGCGCATTCCCGCTAGGAGAATTCGCGCACGCTCTCTGGGAACATCATTTTGATGGGAAACATACCACTGTCAGATTTTTCTTTTCCTCTCTGGACTGGGACAGTTGCTTCAATAAAGTTTGTCCTTATTTTCGCTCAGTCCTAATTTCAACAGGTCAGAGAACAGGTTCAGGCATTCCAGGTGACAGGTATGTACGTAAATTAAACAAAAATAGGCTTTTTAGGAACTCAACTCTTAGATATTACATTCAGCTTGTCATGTTAAGTATTCGTCCTTGACGGGTTTGAAGTGTACATCTTCCATTTCATATTTTTCATAGGCTATGCCACATGCAGAATTAAAGTTAGCAGTGTCACATCGGCACGGGCCAGCCATCTCCATGTGTACTCATTGCCGTCTCATTTAACCAGGGGTCCTAACCACTAACATTGTGACTTTGCTTTGAGACCTTTCCTCTCCTGGGTACTGAGGTGCTATGAAGCCAACTGACAAAGATGCCTCCCATGTCAGGCTGATGCCACCACCCTGTTCGTTTATTTGCAGTTTGAGCCATTTAAAGACCAATAAACTTCCTTTTTTAAAATGTGTGTGGTGTTACTTGATGTTTACAGTAAAATATGTCAAATTCAGATTTATCAACCAGAGATTTAAAAGCAGCTCAATTTCTCAGGCTGTTTAGGGACTTCCTTTTGTGTAATGCCAGATTTATTTCTTTTTAAAAATTATTTTATTTAAATTTTTATTATTATTATTTTAAATTCGACGAGCGATAGAATGTGGGAAAGCAAGCCACCAGTTCCAGGACTTGAACTGTGGACGGCCATGTGAGAGTCCAGCGTCTTAACCATCACGCCTCCTGCTGGCTCCATAATGCCAGATTTCTTAAGTAACAGTATCATCATTGGTCAGGTTTAATCACAGCTCAGCAGTGGAGGACTCCCATGTGCCAGTTACATAGAAGATGCTCTTCATCTTGTCATGAAAATCACAAACGCATACATAACATTAGAATGCTCTTCAACTCTAGAATGACTCGGCAACTTTATATTCATTCTCTTCATTTTTAAAGAATTACATTTTATTTATTTTTAGTATTTTTTAACTTGGTGTAGCGCCCATATAGTCACCAGAGAGAGCCAAAGAAGGGAAATGAGAAAGCAAACCACCAGGTCTGGGATTCTAACCGCAGTCAGCCCTGTGGGAGTCTAGTGACTTCACCAAGCCACCAGGTCTGGGACTGTAACCACAGTCAGCCCTGTGGGAGTCTAGCACCTTCACCGTGCCACCCACTGGCCTTTGTATTCCTTTTCTAATCAGAATGACCACCCCCTCCCAGGCAATTAAATCGTCAAATTGTGGGAGTGATCTCCCTGTTACCGGCTCACCACGCTTTAGACCTGTCTTTGTCACATTTGATGTCTGGTAGGAAATCGTGGACAGCCTGTGAGTGGGAAACAAGTCTGGCCAGATGCTGGGCACAGCCTTTCAAAGTCCAGTTCAGTTTAATTCCTTAACTCCTGAGCAGTGCTAGAATGAGTATAATTAAGATTGGCATCATTTAGATCTCAATGTGTGGACTCATTCTTCACACCAGTATAGGACATGACATTAAATCATGCATCAAACAAAAATCAGCTAAGTTCTTATCTCAAGATGAATCGGGGACCAGCAGTTAGCGTAATGGCTATGTCGCTGGACTCCCACGTAGTCGACCGTAGTTTGCAACCCGGACCCAGTGAATTAAAACTCACGCTGGGCGTGTGTGCGTGCGTGCCCAAGATCCCAAGAGGAGAATGGAGGAGAAGGGATTGCGGAGTGGCCATCCCCCCTGGGGGGTGATTTCTCTCTTTCTGGCTCTGGCGAGCGCATGCGCCCTATAGCAAAAACCTCTCAAAAAAAAATAAAAAAAAAAAGAATCAGAATGTCTCATCTCAAATTTTTATGACAAAGATGTAAAACAATTTAGCAATCATATGTAAGGATAAAGGAATGGGTTTTTCTTTAACCCAGTGTTAGAAGTCTCTGTATCAAGTTATCCTGGAACTCAGAGTGGCATGGCAGGTCAATAGAGGTCTCCATTCATGCCTGTAGTTTCCAGTAGGTTTTCTTGGGCTCCACTGTCGGTAGTGCTGGGAACATTTAGGTAAAGGACAGAGTTAGGGGCAAGTTCCATGTGCCCCATGTAAAAGAGAACATGAGGTTCGGAAGAGATTACAAGGGAAGGCTTCGTTCTTGCTCTGGGGTAGGCCCTCGTGATAGCCCTGCACAGTAATAGCAAGCACAGCGCATCCTATTAATATGTGCAAGAGTGTGTTGTTGGATACTTAGAAATAACCCAATTAGGTAGGTGCTATTTTTTTTTTTTAGTGTATTGCACACTTAAACTCTCCAGAGATGGTAAAGCACCCCCCCAGGGGGTATGACTGCACCAGGATCCCTTCTCCATTCTTTGGGGACTTTGGGCACACATGCACATGTGCCAGGTGTAGTTCTCAGTGGGATTCAACCCCCTTAACTGCCATGCCACTGACTGGCTTGATGGCTGCTGTTATTAACCACTTTTCTGCAGATGGAGAAACTGAGGCAGAGAGAAGTTGAATAACTGGTCCATGGCCACAAAGCTGGTACTTAACTTTGAAATAAATACTGTAATTGAGAGGAGGAAACCAGTGATATTAACACTGGCTCAGAGAGAGTAGTGCAACAGTTGAGCCACCGACAGACCCCCATACCGGAAGATAAGAAAAAAGAACAGACGTTACCTTGTTTTATGTGTTCTAAATACTTTTCAAATGAAAAGTGTTTTTTGTTTTTTTTTTTTTAAAAAAGGTCTGGCATTGCTCAGTGGAGAATAGTGGAGCTCAGACAGCAGCTAATTAGTCACTAGCCTGCACCAGGGTAGGAAACACCCAGACATCCCTAGGCTTCAGCCACTCGCTGGAGCAGTCTCCAGAATGCGTGCAGATGGTGCTGTGTGAACAGAGACCAGGCCGTGCACGCAGCCTGGTTGCTAAGAGAGATCTAGAGCCAAAAGGGAGAACTGCAGAGCAGGGCCCCTGCGCGGGCGGGACTTCCTGCGCCTTTTCCATAGCATCAGTGTAGAGACAAAGTTCCTTTGGGAGCCCAGGGCTTCCATCCCACAGTTTAACGGCAAAATACCTTCCTAGCCACTCTGCATCCAGCTGTTGTGAACAACTAACTGAAGATGCACGGCAAGGGCTAACCTGGCAGAAAGACAAGACTGCTTTTACCACAAGCCCTGAGGAAAACGCAGCTACAGCAGCTAGCTGCTTGTAAGCAACTAGCAGGTGGGAAATACCCCCAAAAGGCAGTGTTGAAACAGCCAAAAGAAGTGTCAAGGCTTTGGAGCTGGAAAGGAAGGGAGCAGAATGAGAGCAGAATTCTGGTCTGGAGGATGCACAGTGCAGTCTCGGGGTGTGGCCCGGACAGCTACATCCTCACAGCTAGCGCCTTTATTAACGGTCGATCTCTGTGAAGCACGTCAGATTCAATGGTAAGATATTTAGGTAGTTTTTCTAGAGTCCTAGAAGTTGGCCTTCCAAGGACCTTGGAAGCAAGTCGTTCCTCAGTTTGCAGATCAGAAAGAAGAAAGAAGGAACTTGCCCGGGATCACACGAATCACATAAGAACCAGAATCGAATGCAGGTCTTCCATCCAGTCCCTGCTTGTCCACTTACCTTTCTCTGCTCTTGGCGGGGCCCAGAGTGCTTTAAACGGTGATTGCACAACAGAGTCCTGGGGTTCCCAGAGCTTAAGGAGCTGAAATCCAAGGTGGGCCTCCTTCCCCACTGAGGACCTTAGGAGCCGACATGGGCCTCAGGTTCTCAGAAGTGAGCTAGGCATTCATTGCCTAACTCCTGGAGTTAATGAGGATTACATAAGGGATAATAAATAAAATATTTCATTTTATTTATTATTTTAACTTGCTATAGGGCATGTGTACTCACCAGAGAGAAAGAGAGGGAGGGAGAGAGAGAGAGAGAGAGCAAGCTGCCAGATCTGGGACTAAAACCATAGTCAGCCATGAGCGAGTCCAGTACCTTAACTACCACGCCACTTGCTATTTTTATTGTTGGCTGTATGCAAGGGTCTTCAAAAAGTTCACGGAAGTGCATATTATGAAAAACATGCATGGATTTTAAAATTTTTTGCACAAAAATAAAGTTATACTCTATTTCTTGTTTTTCCATGGACTTTTAGAAGTCTCCTCGTGGGGCTGGCAGGTGGTGTGATGGTTAAGGTGCTGGGCTCCCACATGGCCGACCACGGTTCGAGTCCCAGATCTGGCAGCTTGCTTTATCACTCTCCTTCTTACACTCACTCTCTCTGTCTCATCCTGGTAAAATTGAAGAAGAACAATAAACAAATAAAATTAAGTAATTTCCTAAATGTAAATCCCCTTGTATTTTTTAAATACAGAGGAAAGATTGAAATGTGCCTGGTTCTCTGGTCTCAATAAAAGCAGTTTTTATGTGACTTTGGTTTGGCCTTGATAGAGCCATAAAAACCCCTCCTAAGTCCCTCTGTGTTGTGTTGACGTTTGGGGAAGAAGGAAGGAAGAGACTGTGTTGTTGAAGGAGCCAGAAATTCAGGTTGCCACCCTCTGTATTCCCTGACTCTCAGCCCTCAAAGGACCCTCAGATGACTAAGAGTGGAGACAGGAAAAAGGCTTGCAGAGACCAGGTGGCCTGTGCAAGGTCACAGCTGGGGAGGCGGGGTCAGGACTTGTTCCCGCACTGTTGGCCAAGTCCTTCAGGTTCTTTCTCCCAAGTCTGTACCTGTATCAAAATCAGGAATTCTGACCGGTGAGCAGGAAGGGAGGGAGCACCAAGGCCCAGGAAGGGAGGAGAGGTCAGAGACATGGCCTCTGGTCCTCTCTCAGCTTCAGAGGAGATTGGAGCACAGGGGGAGAGGAAGACTTGAGGGACTGTCCATATGGGAATATTTTCTCCGGCCCCTGATACGGGGGTTCTAACCACCACATCACCTGCTAGCCCCAAGGGAATTACTTTTATATGTGGATATTTCTTTTTCAGATGTTGTATTATTGGTGTATTAAAAATCCCAGAGATTTGTATATGTTGATTTTTTGTCCTACAACTTTACTGAATTCTTTTTTCAGATCCAGGAGGTATTTTTTGTTTGTTTGTTTGTATGTTTGTTTTTGAATCTATAGGGTTTTCTATATGTAAGATCATATCATCTGTAACCAGGGACAGTTTGACCTCCCCCTTTCCAATTTGGATGTCTTTATTTCTCTTGCCTAATTGTTCTGGCTAGGACTTCCAGTACTATGTTGAACAAGAGTATTTGTAAAAGTGGGCATTTTTATCTTGTTCTAATTCCTAAAGGAAAAACTTCCAACTTTTCCCCATTTGTCATTTATAGCCTTTATTGCGTTGAGGTACATTCCTTCTATCCCTAATTTGTTGAGCATTTTTATCATAAAGAGATGGCCTTTTGTCAAATTTTCCACTTCTGTTGAGATGGTCATATGGTTTTAGTCCCTGAGTTTGTTGATATGGTGTATGATGTTTATGAATCTGCATACACTGAGCATGCTTGCGTCCCTCAGATAAAAGCACTTGGTCTGCTATATCATCCTTTCCATGTGCTGTTGAAGTCATTTTGCTAGCATTTTCATGAGGATTTCTTGGTCTACATTTATTAGGATATTGGTCTGTAGTTTCCTCTTTTGGGTTGTGTTTTTAGTTTTTATCAGGGTAATTTTGGCCTCATAGAACAAGTTTGGGAAGATGTCTTCCATTTCAATTTCTTGGAATAGTTTGAGGAAAATTGGTATTAGCTCTTCTTTAAAGCTTTGTAAATTCAGCAATAAAACTATCTGGTTGGGACCAGCAGTTAGCATAATGGCTATGTCACTGGACTCCCATGTAGTCGACGGTGGTTCGCGTCCTGGACCCGGTGGCTTAAACTCATGCCAGGCGCGTGTGCGTGCGTGCCCAAGATCCCGAGAGGAGAATGGAGGAGAAGGGATTGCGGCGTGACCATCCCCCCTGAGGGGTGATTTCTCACTTTCTGTCTCTCTGTCTCTGTCTGTCTGGCAAGCACACACGCCCTATAGCAAAAACCTCTTTAAAAAAACAACACTATCTGGTCCTAGGCTTTTCTTTGTTGGGAGAAATTTTATTACATTTTATTACTGATTCAATCTCATTGGTTGTTATTGGCCAAGTCAGTTTTTCAATTTTTTTCTAGTTCAGTTTAGGGAAGTTGTATGTGATTTAGAATTTATTCATTTTAACTAAATAATGATTCTACAGAAACTCAACGAAATATAGGATAATACTGATAGGCAGTTCAACAAAATAAGACATCATGAAACAATACAAGAGCAGAATGAAAAATCCAACAAAGAGGCAGACATTATAAAAAAAAGAGCCAAACAGAACATTTCAAACTGAAATGCTCAATAAATGAAATTTAAAACACAAAAGACAGCTATTTTCAACAACAGATTATAACTAGCAGAAGACTCTAAGACCTGGAAAATAAATCCTTGGAGATCCTCCAGTCAAGAAAAAAAGAAGAAAGAAAAAAAAAATGAAAACAGCCTTTGAAATTTATGGGACACCATTAAGTGAACAAATATTTGTATTATGGGAGTTCCAAAAGGAGAAAAGACCAAGACTGAAAACTTATTTAATAAAATAATAATCAAAAACTTCCCAAGTATTGGAAGAAATATGGGCATAGAGAGAAGCTCCAAGATCTCCAAACAGATTTATCCCAAACAGGTCCTCTTCAAGGCATAGCATAAGTAAAATGTTGAAAGTCAAAGATAAGAGAGAACTTTGAAAGCATCAAGAGAAAGGTACAAGGTTACAGATAAGAGAAAACCCGTCAGACTAGCAGTGGTGACTGGGAGGGTTTCTGCATTCCAGAGTCCATGTGTCCCATGCAGTTTTGCTGGGTGTGGGAATCACCAAGTGAGTCTCTTGGCTGTAGAAAGTGGTAGAGCATGGAACCAGAACCAGCAGATGGCGGAATGGTGACATGACTGGAGTCCCACATAGTCGACCACAGTTAGAGTCCCAGAACCGGCAGCTTAACACACACTGAGTGCATGTGCATGTATGCCCCAAACCCCAAGAAAAGAATAGAGGACAAAGGATTGTAATGTGACCATCCCCCCTGGGGGGTGATTTCTCACTTTCTATTTCTCTATCTCTCTGTCTCTCTGGTGAGCGTACACATCCTATAGAAAAAAATCTCTCCCCTTCAAAAAAAAAATAGTGGTAGGGTCAAGGTGTTGGCTTTCAGTCTTTAGAAAGACTGATGGCCCCAGCAGAGAGGGAGCAGGCACCCGAGATAACAGGAATAAGAGTGCCAGCCTGCAGAGACTGCTCTCAGGTGCAAGGTGCTGGACTTCAGCACAGGTCAGGAGAAGGGGTTGCTACATCTTGAGGACTCCCACAGTGGGTGTGCTCGAGCTGCAGTGTGTATCAGGCTTATCATGTGTCTGTCACAAGGCTCACAGTTCCTGGAGAGCTCCCACAGAAGGCTAAGGACCTTTCTCTGGCGTGGCTATGTGAGCCAGGCCCAGAGCAAGTCAAAGGCTTTGGGGGAACAGGCTGGAGGGCCCCCTTGGGAGGTTGGGGCCATGCACTCAAGCCACTCTGTGGGCTGGGCCCATGACAAGCTAGAACCTATTTTCTTGATGACAGTGTTTAACCACTGAGTTGACTGGTATGGGAGTTTTCTTCTTTCTGAGCATCTTAAATGGTATGATACAATTTCTTCATTGTTTGAGCCAGCTCAATTGAGGTTTCTGCTACTTGAAGCCAAAAGCATTCTAGCTGATAAATGAGGTTAATTCCTTCTTATCCTTCAGATTGAAGTTTTTCATCATTCAGAGTGATTATTACTATCCGGGAAGCCTTCCTGAGCTCCTTGACTAATTGATTTCCTATTATTTCTACATATCCCTCCTACACAACTTTTACTAGCAATTGTACATTTATTGACACATTGTAATATTTGAGGGCTCCCTTGAACTGTAAGTTCAATGAGTTAGCAGTCATGTCTGCTTTTATTACTCATCAGGTCCCCAGGGCAGCATGGGGTCCGGAGCAAATTAAAGCTCAGCGAGTATTTGTTGGACTGATGGGGTTGGTGCAGAGATACAGCAGTGAACAGGACACGGTGCCTGCCCACAAGGAACTTTCAGACACCAATAAGACAGAGTCTGTGAATAATGTAACACAGGAGGGCCAGCAGATGGCCTGGAGGTTCAGAAGGCCAGATCCCTTGGGACTAGCAGATGGCATAATAGTTACATCGCTGGACTCCCACATTACCCACCACCATTTGAGTCCTGGACTTAAAACTCATGCTGAGCGCATGTGCGTGCGTGCCCAAAATCTCAAGAAGAGAATGGAGGAGAAGGGATTGCAACGTGACCATCCTCCCTGGGGGGTGACTTCTCACTTTCTATTTCTCTGGTGAGCATACCTGCTCTATACCAAAAGAAAAAGAAGAGGACAGTCCCAGACTGTGCAGCACGAGTCCCTTACTGGTGGCTCGAGAAACACACCAGGTGTGTGTGTGTGTGTGTGTGTGTATGCCCAAAATCCCTCTAGAAGAATGGATTGTGGTGTGGCCATCCTCCTGGGGGGATGATGTCTCGCTTTCCCTCTCTCTGTCTCTCACTTGCCCTCTCTCCAGTGAGTGCATGCACCCTATAGCAAACTGAAAGAAAGGAAAAAAGAAAAACCCACAGGATGTGCTATCCCGGTAGAAAATGTCCTGTGAGAAGCCCAGCCTCTGTGACGCAGTTCGTAGCAACCTGACTGTGGAGTGGAAGCCGCATGCCAACTCTGATTTGGATACCTGGCCTAGTTGGCTTGAAGACATGCTAGGCACATGGACACCGAACCAGGATCCTGGCAGGCCGGAGGACTAGAGGAAGGGGATTATGGTGTGACCAAGCCCCAACAAGGATGTTCTTATTTCATTTTACGTTTTACGTTTTTTGCCACAGGGCACATGCACTTGCCTAAGAGAGAGAGGGAAAGCAAGCAATCACTCCCTAGTGGGGATGGCCTTGCAGCCATCCTTTCTCCATTCTCCTCTTGGGATTTTGGGCACACACAGGCCCAAGAGTCCAGTGTTGATTGTCAAGGTTCTGGGTTTGGGACTCAAATAACTGTCACCCTTTTTAAAATCCAGCGCCTTAAATACCGCGCCACCTGCCGGGCCTCCCACCCTCAGAGAATTTGTCCTGCGCTAGGGTAGAAGGAGAGTTATTTTCTTCCATTCATTCACATTTATTAATTCTGCTATCAACTGCCTGCCCGGCGAGTGCCTTGAAACTTAATTCAATTGGAGCGGGTGCGGGGGAAGGCACAGGTGCACGCTGCGGGAACATGATAGGAGCTGCCCGGGGACACCTGGAAGAGGGAAGCTCGGCTTCAAGACATCCACCAGCTCTTTTCCCTCCCCCTGCATCACTCTTCATTGCCCCTACCCGGAGGCTGCAGATGTCAGGCTGAGCCTAGCCAGGGCTACCAAACTCACCCAGCTACTGGCGACGTCACAGGATCCCCGCTGTCCCATTGGTGACTATTTCTCCCTCCTCCTTATGTGGGAAGGTGCGCGCTGTGGCCCAGGAGACAAGGGAGGGTTTTATGACGGCTGCAGCGCCTGGCCCACCCACGGGGGCTTCCCAGCCTCCTACGCTGGGAGGAAAGGGATGCCCTAGGGCAGAGGCTACACCCTCAGTACAGGGAAGCCGGAAATGTGGATTCCCCCTGCTGCTGCCTGGCCCGCTGCCGACGCAGAAGCGAGGCGGGGCGAGACCGGCGCCGGCCTCCATCTGCCCTGATGGCCTCCAGCTTTGTTTTGGGCATCAGGACCTGGGACCAGGCTTTCCCAGCTCTGGGCGGGCAGAACCCGGAAAAGGGACTGTGTCCGGTGATTTATTTGAAAGCAGCTTCAGCTGCAGAGTCCAACGTTCTTTTTTGGGAGATTTTTGCTATAAGGTGCATATGTGCGGGAGAGGGGATATATATAGAGAGAGAGAGACAGAGACAGAGAGACAGCCAGAAACCACCCCCACCAAAACACACACACCTTCCCCCGTAGGGATGGCCACGCGGCAATCCCTTTTCTTCCATTTTTCACTAGGAATCTTGAGCCCCCAGATATACCTACCCAGCCCGAGTTTTAGACAACCTGGTCTGGGACTCAAACGCCAGCGGTTGACTTGGGAGTCCAGCAAGGTAACCATTACGCCATCTGCTGGTCCCAAGTTCAACGTTTTTAACTAGGGCTTGGATTCTAGAGTTACCCTTTTCCTCTGGCCTCCATTTCCTCATCTGTGAATAGGGACCTTGGGACTTGGAATGCTAGAGGTCAGAGCTGTGAGGGCATTAGAGCCCCTCAGAGACTTGTGGTCCACAGCCTTGGCATCAAACAGCAGGTATCTTTAAGAGCTCAAGCTGAAGTGACTGCTGTAAGAAAATTGCCTAAGTATTATCATTTTCAAGAATAGCTATACAAAAGTAGCTTAACCAGCTTGCAGAGGTGACAACCCCAGAAAGTATGCATTCCTGGAAAGTCCCTAAACAAAGGCAACCCTGAGACAACACATCGGCCTTGAGAAATGACCTCTCAAGGTGAAAGCTGGGGGCTGGCAGGTGGCAGTGGTTAAGGCGCTGGGCTCCCACATGACCCACCACCAGTCAGGTCCGGACCTGGCGGCTTGCTTTCTCATTTTCCCTCTCTTGCTCTGTCTCTGTCTGATATACTTAAAAATGATAACAAATAAAATGAAATACATCAAATAATTCTATAAAAAATAAAAACAAGACAGAGAAGAGATGATGGCTGGTCACCAGCCCTTGTTCCTACTTCCTGGTTCCCCCTCCTCAGGACAGTCGGCAGGCCCTTTTGGGTTTGTCCTGAGCCTACGCCTTTCCTCAGACAGGAGAGGGAAGGGGACAATAAATCCCTTATAAGGGAGTAATGAAACAGGTGATGTCCAGGAAGACTGTACACCCACAGGACTCAGCCAGTGAGGAGCTGGGGGACGACCTGCACACTAGGAATAAACTGCTTGTACCAGTTCCGAGGGGGCCTGCCCTCAGACACCCAAAACCGCCATCAAAGTCTCACTTCCCACTTCCTTGTGTCTCCGTGCCCGTTCTTCGACATTGGACAGGTGAGTGCATTTCTCACACTTGCGTCAGATACCACGGTCAGAAAGTGGCTGAGTCAGAATTCAGGCTATTTCCAGAAATCTAACCAGTAAGACACTGGGAGGTTTTCCAGAGCATTCGTCTCCTCCTTTGTGGAATGTAGAATGAGAACTGTGAACGGCTCAGGGGAGTGTATGTAGAATTATGTGAAGTTATTACAAAAGATGCCAAACATACAGTATGGAGTAATAGTGTCCTTTTTTTTTTTTTTTTTTTTATTTTCCTTTTTTTTTTTTTTTTTTTTTTGCCATAGGGTATGTGTGCTTCCTGGAGAGATAGAGAAAAAGTGAGAAATCATCCCCCAGGGGAATGGCCATGCCACAATCCCTCCTTCTTCATTCTCCTCTAGGGATTTTGAGCACACACATGCACACGACATGTTTTTCAAGCCGCTAGGTCCAGGACTTGAACTGTGGGTTGGCCATGTGGGAGTCCAGCGCCTTGACCACCACTCCACCTGCTGGTCAAGATAGCTATTTTTGACAGGGTCTCCTGCATTATGATCCTTCCTGCCCCAGCCTCCTAGTTATCTAGGATTGCAGGCATGCAAAACTGTACTCAGAATATTGAGTTTGGCCTGGGAACCAAACCTAGGCCTGCCATGTGGTTTCCGGCCTCCCATGCCGTGGTGCTAACTGTGCACCACCATTGTTGGGCCTGGTATTGACTGTTTACAAAGCAAATGCTCACTCACATATAGCCATCATTCCAGAAGCTTCCTGTCTTCTCGTCTTATTTCTCTCACACTTTGTTGGTTTTATCTAGTTTAGTTTATATAAATAAATTCATATAGTATGTACTTTATGATAACTGGTATATTCCATTAATCATTATGTTTTGTTTTTTATTTTAGAGAGAGATTTCTACTATAGGGCATGTGCACTCCCTGGAGAGGCAGAGACAGAGAGACAGACAGTGAGAAATCACTCCCCAGGGGAGATGGCCACACCACAGTCCCCTCTCCTCCATTCTTCTCTTGGGATCTTGGGCACACACACACATACAGGCCTGGTGTGAGTTTTAAGCCACCAGCTCTGGGACTCAAACTGCAGTTGACCACATGGGAGTCCAGTGACGTAACCATTATGCCATCTGCTGGTCCCTCATCATTCTATTTAATTCATCTCTGTTGATAAGTGCAGCTGGAGTTTGTTTATCTAGTCTTCTGTTGATAAACATTTGTTTTGTAATGTATGGTTATTACTAAAAATGGTACCATGTACATTCCTGTACATGTCTTTTAATGTTTAGGGTGAGCAAGTACTCTCATTGTTATTTTTTTCAGAATTTTGGACTTATCTTCACATGTTATTCTTTGACATAGATGCATTTTAGTATTATTTGGTAAAAATTTCAGAACAAATAATGTTAACATGTTCATTTGGACAGTGTGAAGACACGTAGAGTAGTTTAATACCTTAATTTCAAGAATTCTCAATTGTTGGCACTAGCAGGTAGTGTAATGGCCATGCAGTCGACCATGGTTGGAGGCCCGGACCCGGTGGCTTAAACTCACGCCAGGTGCGTGTGCGTGTGTGCCCAAGATCCTGAGAGGAGAGAATGGAGGAGAAGAGATTGTGACATGGCCACTTCCCTAGGGGGTGATTTCTCGCTTTCTATCTTTCTGTCTCTCTCTGTCTTTCTGGAGAGCGCATGCACCCTATAGCAAAAACCTCTCCAAAAAAGAATTCTCAATTGTTTACTTACAGGTTGAGCAACTCTTACCCAAAATGCTTGAGACCAGAAGTGCTTGGGATTTTACATTTTCTTTTGGATTTAGAAAGATTTTCATAGACATAATGTGATATCTTAGAAATGGACCTAAATCTAAAGACAAAAATCATTATGTTTTATATACAACATATGGCCTGAATGTATTTTTATACAGTAGTTTTGTATTGCAGCATTTGATGTACAATTTTGTGCTTGTGATATCATTTTGGTGGTTAAAAAGTTTCAGATTTGGGAACATTTCAGATTTTGGATTTTCAGATTAGGGATATCTCAATCTATATACCATCTTTAGGTCTCTGGCAAAGTTTTCTATTTTTCTTCCTATCATTTCTATGCATTTATTTTTAAGTTTATTAGTAGGTAGTTTACATCTTTTGTTGCTTTGTGAATAGGATTTTCTTCTGGGGAGGTCTATAAATAACACATTGCAAAAGAAAACAATGAGTACAGATTGAAAATTCAGTGTCTTAAGGAAATTTTTTCTCTCTCTCACTTGTAAAGAATTGTTGAAAATTACCATAGCTGCTTAGTACTGTGTCCCACTGGCTTTTATTTTTATGGAGGTACAAAGACAACAGAATTCTAACAATATCTCAAATTGTACAGTGGTGGTGGAAGCTTTCCCACTTCAGAGGTCACTGTAGGAAACCTGCTCAAGATGAAGGGAACACCTAAACGCTGGGTCACTTTGCACCTAAATATTGGGTCACTTTGCACCTAAGTACTGGGTCACTTTGCACCTAAGTCATGACATACTTTTCTATGCCAACATGCATCATGACTTTTCTGATGCCCCAGTATATAATAATCTGTCCAGGATGTTGTGCTCAAGTGAGCGCTCAGTATGCTGAGTCTAGAACCTGGCCAAGGGGTAGAACATGCTGGGCCTTGGAGGATGCTGGAACAATCATTGGCTTAGACCAATAGAAGCAGCATTCTGAGTCCTGTGATCAACGCACGGGAGGTTGGTGAGCAGATGGCCTTAACGACAGCCATCTTGGACAGCACTGTTCCTGACTGGAAGGGAGCCGTGGAAGGGTCTGTGGGTAGGAAGGAGCTGGAGGCTGGAAGTAGGTAGTCAGGCAGCCCTGACTGAGAGGCAGTGTGCACGTGGAGATATTAATCCAGGCTTTGTGACAGGAGATTGAATTCTAATCCCAGATGTGCTTCTTTGTATGTAAATTAAGACTGCTCACATAACTCACCTGACCCTCGATCTCTCTGGGTCCAATAGTGAGCTGGACATTTGGCCTTTTCAACTTCCTATTCAATGAAATGATTTGACCATTAAATGTAAACATAGGAAAATATTATGTTAGCATTATAGTTTCATATTAACTTTATCTTTTTTTTTTTTTTTTGGAGAGGTTTTTCGCTATAGGGCGCGTGCGCTAGCCAGACAGACAGAGAGAGACATAGAGACAGAAAGCGAGAAATCACCCCCCAGGGGGGATGGTCACGCCGCAATCCCTTCTCCTCCATTCTCCTCTCAGGATCTTGGGCACGTACGCACTTGCGCCCGGCGTGAGTTTTAAGCCACCGGGTCCAGAACTTGAACCGCAGTCGACTACGTGGGAGTCCAGTGACATAGCCATTACGCTAACTGCTGGTTCCCAACTTTATCTTGATTTTAATGATATTTAATAAGCAGCGACTTGAAACATCTAAGTTCTTAGTTTCTCTCTCTGTTAAACATTTAATAATCTATAAATACCAGAGAAGCTGCTTTTTAAAGAGATCCTTTATAATCTGGGGAAGTCTTGTTATGAGATCATTTTACTCTCTAATTTGGTCCAATAAGATGATAGTAGATGGTAAACGTGACTATATTTAATCATGCTGTTAAATAAAAAATTATAGGAGGTTGTTGTTTTGGGCTAAGTTTCTACCCTAGGCCCCAACAGACCAGACTAAAATGAAAATGGAGTCACTCATGCCAAAGTTTCATGTCATCAAGCCAAAGTTGTTCGTCTGAACGTCAGAAAGATCAGGAGAGGGAGGACAGCGTTTCACTCAGCATGATAAAGAAGTTCTTACTGCCTTAAACCCTCATGACAAGTCACTTGAAGTAATCTGATATTAACCCATAAGTTACTTTTTTATTGTTCTGCCCCTACCTTATGAGGAAAGTCACTTTGAAATGGGACCAACCCTGGGACCAGCAGTTAGGGTAATGGCTATGTCGCTGGACTCCCATGTAGTTGACTGCGGTTTGAGTCCTGGACCTGATGGCTTAAACTCACACCAGGCATGTGTGCGTGCGTGCCCAAGATTTCGAGAGAAGAATGGAGGAGAAGGGATTGTGGCATGGCCATCCCACCTGGGGGGGTGATTTCTTGCTTTCTGACTCTCTGTCTCTCTTTGTCTGGTGAGTGCACGCGCCCTATAGCAAAAGAAAAAAACCTCTCCCAAAAAAAAGAAAAAAAAAGGCATGAAGTTATGAAAGAGTGAGAGAGAGAGAGAGAGAAAGAGAGACAGGGGATGTGGCTATACCATAATCCCTTCTCTACCGCTGCACAAACACTTACTTTCTGAGCATGTTTTTCAAGCTGCCAGGGCTGGGACTCATACTGGGGTCAGTCATGTGGGATCCAGCTCCCTTAACCACTAGGCTAGAAGGCCAGCACTAACTTCTGAGGTTTAATTTTTTTTTCTAAGTTGCACTGCCCATGGTTCAAAAACTGACACTTGTTTTCATGGAAAAATGCTATCTGCCTCAGTCATGAGACCCTTTCACTATCTCCAGTGGAGCTTCTACCTGGGCCCAGCCCTGCCCAACCTAGCTCTGAATACAGATGGGCCCAAGCAACTTTGTGGTTCAGGGTTAGGGTATCTACACCTCCAGTTAGCCATATTACCCATGTATGCCTGTTTTCCTGGTATTGTCTGTCCTGGTGTCATTGTTAAGCTGCCCCTTTTCACTGTCCAAAGTGCCCCAGTGGGTGATAAATGATATGGTCTCCTTATTGGAATCCTTTCTGCTGGGCCAACCTCTGGCATGGTGGTTTCAGAAGCTGGATCCCACATGGTCGATTCTATGGATGGAACCCTGAACATGGCAACTTGAGAAACACAATGGGTGCGTGTTTATCATAAAAGGGGGGACTAAGGAGAAGGGATTGTGGCATGATCATCCTCCATGGGGAGGCTTTCTCGCTTTCCTTCTCTTCTCTCTTTCTCTCTCCCATGAACACATGTGCCCTCTGGCAAATTAAAAAAAAAAAAGAATCTTTTCTTCTCTT
Organism: Tupaia belangeri chinensis; assembly: GCF_000334495.1. Classification (NCBI taxonomy): domain Eukaryota; kingdom Metazoa; phylum Chordata; class Mammalia; order Scandentia; family Tupaiidae; genus Tupaia; species Tupaia belangeri. The sequence continues at coordinate 3,418,410 of NW_006159550.1, read as the reverse complement.
TTCTCAACAGTTAGCACTCTTGGTGGCCTAGATTTGAAGAACAAGGGCCTAGGGATACTGTGCAGGTCCTAAAAGGTAAAAGAAATGAAGAGTACAGGGCGGGTCTAAATTACTCAACCCAATATGGAAAAGATCCTGAGACAACCAGGCATGGTCTGGTTTACATCCGTGTCACAATCACCCCCATTTGTTGGGAGGTTATACTGCCTCTCCAGGTACTGCGAGTCCAGACGGTAAAGTGCAGTGCGCCGATCTTAGCATGTGATTAGAAAAAATCAGGCATTCATTCCACCTAAGAAATATGTGCCTATACCCACACTACTTTGAGCCAGGAGTGGATGTTGATACTGGGAACCCAAAAAGGATTTCAGAAGAGTAAATAATGACACTACAGCAAGGCAAAGCTGCTGTGATGTTAGCTCAAGGCGACACAGGAGCCCTGAGGACGCAACAGCTCACTCTTCTTGGAAAGGGGTGGAGTGGGCAGTGGGAAAGACGTCACTAAGAAGCCTGGCTCTGCAGACAGATGAGGCATGAGACATCTCCATCGGGATAGGGCGTGGTGGGGAGGGAATTCTCAGCCTTTTAGAGCCAACCGGCCACAATTCCATCGAGAGTATGTGTTAGCAAGCAGCAGGGCCCAGGTAGGCAGGTGAAGATGATGATTTCATCCAAAGGGTGGAGCTGGTTCTCCTTCCAGCCCTCCGTCCTAGAGCCAGCTGTGCCAAGACCCAAGCTCGGGCCAAGGCCGAAGGTTGCCCACATATCCAGATGGTCTGCCGAGGGTGGGGGCAGGGCTGAATCTTATGCAAGTGTAGCTGGTATCAGACAGACTTCCTGGGAGCAAGGTAAAAATGTGAACAAAGGTGGCCATGCGGAGGACCAGGAAAATCAGCAGATCCCCAAGGCGCTGGCCGATGCCCAACTGTAGGGGAAGGCTTTGAAGCAGGCCTCCCTAATCCCCCGTCCTCTCCTCCTCCTTCCATCATTTCTCTGAAGGCTGACTTTGCGGGGAGGGTCAGGGTCTGGCTCAGACAACCCAGTGGTTCTCAAGCCTCAGATGAGTGCCTCAGCATCACTGGGCAGGCTTGTTAAGACACAGAGGGCCAGGGCTGTCCCCAAGTCACTAATTGAGCAGGTCCAAGTCACTGAGTGAGGGCCCCCAAATTATCACAAGTTCCGAGTGATCTTAGTGCAGCCACCGTGTTTGGAGAACCACCCAGGTAACCCACGCCTTGGTCTCACTTTGCCTTGGGGCCCTGGAGAGGCCAAGCAAAGGAAGGGCACCAGATTTGGAAGCCAAAGGCTGTGGTTGTACCTGGGTCAGTTTCCACCTCGGTCAAAGGACAATTCTGAATCTCAAATAAGACCTTCCATGCAGAAGGCCTTTGTAAACTGAGAGGCGAGATTCAATGCCAGTTATTATTGTGCTCAAATCTTGAGTTGTAAACAGGTGCTTGTTTCTCTGAACATAATGGCAACGGTGGTCTGAAGAACCCCGGGGATGCTTCCTATAATGCAGACTCTGCAGGTCCAAATCAGTTTGGGCCCATCATCGCATTTACATTTTCAATACATCTCCGGTGATTCTTGTGTCGCCGAAGGAAACCACTAGCATATGTGGGGGGCTGGAGACTGCTGAGAAACATGTCTTTCTTTGGTTCTGGTTTGCTACTGGGCCACTAAAATCCGCCGCCCTCATTCCCCTCCCCTGTCGCTGCCCCGGACAGCACCAGCGACCCTCTCTTTTCTGGAAGGCTGCATCTCAGCACTCTCAATTTTCCAGGTGTGCCTGGGGGCCCCCCAGGAAGCTGCTGGCACCCCCTTCTGGCAACATGGTTTTGTCATTCTTTTTTCTTGTTGTGTTAATCATTTCTTCCCACGTTCAGAAAAAGGACCTTTCTTCTGTCATCAGGAAATATGATTCTCTTGTATTTGAAATATTTCAGTGTCTCTTTAGATGTCTCTGCTACTTGTGATTTTACTGCTCCAGTGTTTTGGAATGAGCGATCCAGAAAAAAAGACTTCGGCATTACATTTGCGAATGTGAACCTGCTGACGGGTGTATCTCACTTTCCCACAGTGCAGACCGTGCCGGTCCTGTGCACGGACGTGATCCATGATGCCACAATGTATGCCCACGTGCTGTGCCGGGACTCCTTCTGCGCTCGGTTTGGCGGAGCGTGGTTTTCTGCATTTCTTGCAGACAAAATCATGCATAAGCAAATGTGAAATTCACATTATACTCAGATAGCTTTCTAGTGTATTAATTGCACTGGAAGAAATTTGGGTTTTCTTTCTTTTCTTTTTTTTAAGAGAAATTTTTGCTATAGGGCATGTGCACTCACCAGAGAGACAGAGAGAGACAGAGTGGGCAGGCTTGTTAAGACACAGAGGGCCAGGGCTGTCCCCAAGTCACTAATTGAGCAGGTCCAAGTCACTGAGTGAGGGCCCCCAAATTATCACAAGTTCCGAGTGATCTTAGTGCAGCCACCGTGTTTGGAGAACCACCCAGGTAACCCACGCCTTGGTCTCACTTTGCCTTGGGGCCCTGGAGAGGCCAAGCAAAGGAAGGGCACCAGATTTGGAAGCCAAAGGCTGTGGTTGTACCTGGGTCAGTTTCCACCTCGGTCAAAGGACAATTCTGAATCTCAAATAAGACCTTCCATGCAGAAGGCCTTTGTAAACTGAGAGGCGAGATTCAATGCCAGTTATTATTGTGCTCAAATCTTGAGTTGTAAACAGGTGCTTGTTTCTCTGAACATAATGGCAACGGTGGTCTGAAGAACCCCGGGGATGCTTCCTATAATGCAGACTCTGCAGGTCCAAATCAGTTTGGGCCCATCATCGCATTTACATTTTCAATACATCTCCGGTGATTCTTGTGTCGCCGAAGGAAACCACTAGCATATGTGGGGGGCTGGAGACTGCTGAGAAACATGTCTTTCTTTGGTTCTGGTTTGCTACTGGGCCACTAAAATCCGCCGCCCTCATTCCCCTCCCCTGTCGCTGCCCCGGACAGCACCAGCGACCCTCTCTTTTCTGGAAGGCTGCATCTCAGCACTCTCAATTTTCCAGGTGTGCCTGGGGGCCCCCCAGGAAGCTGCTGGCACCCCCTTCTGGCAACATGGTTTTGTCATTCTTTTTTCTTGTTGTGTTAATCATTTCTTCCCACGTTCAGAAAAAGGACCTTTCTTCTGTCATCAGGAAATATGATTCTCTTGTATTTGAAATATTTCAGTGTCTCTTTAGATGTCTCTGCTACTTGTGATTTTACTGCTCCAGTGTTTTGGAATGAGCGATCCAGAAAAAAAGACTTCGGCATTACATTTGCGAATGTGAACCTGCTGACGGGTGTATCTCACTTTCCCACAGTGCAGACCGTGCCGGTCCTGTGCACGGACGTGATCCATGATGCCACAATGTATGCCCACGTGCTGTGCCGGGACTCCTTCTGCGCTCGGTTTGGCGGAGCGTGGTTTTCTGCATTTCTTGCAGACAAAATCATGCATAAGCAAATGTGAAATTCACATTATACTCAGATAGCTTTCTAGTGTATTAATTGCACTGGAAGAAATTTGGGTTTTCTTTCTTTTCTTTTTTTTAAGAGAAATTTTTGCTATAGGGCATGTGCACTCACCAGAGAGACAGAGAGAGACAGAGAGACAGAAAGCAAGAAATCACCCCCACAGGCAAGGCCACGTGGCAATCCCTTGTCCTCCAGTTTCTTCTCAGAATTTTGGGTATGCACGCACACACACCTAGCGTGTTTCAAGCCTCTGAGTTTGGGACTTGAACCGCGGTTGGCCATGTGGGAGTCCAGCAATGTAACCATTACATCATCTGCTGGTCCCCAAATTTGAGTTTTCCTATACCAACAGTGAATGTATAGTATAAGACCATAATGCCATCTCTTAAGAACGTGCTGATACAGGGTCAGCAGTGGTACTGTGGTAAACGCGATGTTCTGCGAGTCTGACCCACCTGGGGAGGCTCTGGGATCATGCTGGAAATCACTAGAATGTGCCAAGCGCAAGCGTGCCCATGATCCAGGCTGGCAAAGGCTGAGCATGGGTTGCAGTAAGACCCTGTTGGAGGTTTTCTCTCTCTCAGGCATGGAAGAAATAAACTTAAAAAAGAAAAGAATGTGCTGTTATGGAACTACCTCTAAAATAAATTATAAAGTGGAAAAAAAGCAAAGTGGGGAAAAAAAAAGTGCCACATTCCTGTAAACTGGCAGAGTGTTAGTGGATCATAGAGACCTAATTAATGACCTGAGACTTCCTTGGAGCTCGTGCGAATTGTCTGGTCCTTTTTATGACACGGAACTGGGGTATGTGCTAGGGCTGCTCTCGAACTATACTGTGTGTCCTGGGCGCACAGGGAGCGGGAGGAGATGCAGAGGCTGATTCTGTGGGGCAGAGCTGGGCCCAGGGCTCTGCATTTTAACATCCTTCCAGGTGATGCCAGTGCTGCTGGTCTAGGAACCATACTATAGTAGTAAAGTCAGGGAAGCCTTCTATTTAAATGACTCACTCAGAATATGAATTCTGATCTTCTCTTTTCTTTTTAGAGGTTTTTGCCTCAAGGCACGTACGCTTACTGGAGAGAGAGAGAGAGAGAGAGAGAGAGAGAGAGAGAGAAAGATAGTGGGAGATAGTGGGAGGGAAAGTGAGAAATCACCCTCCGGGCAGATGGCCACATTGCAGTCCCTTCTCCGCCTGGGATCTTAGGCATGCATGCACACATGCCCAGCGTGATTTTGAAGCCACTAGGTTCAGGATTTGAACTGCAGTCAGCTATGTGGGAGTCCAGCAACGTAAGCATTACGCCATCTGCTGGCCCTCATGAATTCTAATCTTAACATTCTTAGCAAATGGTCTTTCAGACCCAGCTGTGTATTGGAATTCCTAGTGTTTTCTTTATCTAAGATTCACTGAGTGACCACTTTACTAAGCCCCTTTCATGTTCAATATAATTTAGTACTAGTAGCAATGAGTTATGGTAAATACTATTATCAATCCCATTTTAAAATTGAGGAAACTGAGGCACAGATTAAGAGCTGAAGTAACTGGTGCCCTGGACTCCAGGCTCTTTCCCACTACTCTGGCGGGGGTCAAGTCCTGCCTTCCTGGACGTCCTTCACCTGCTCACAGTGAGAAAGCAGCTTTCCTGTCCATTGGACACCTCTTTGGACATTCGAAAACAGCCATTATGCCAGCTCTAAAACGTCTTTGGATTAACCAAAGGTATCTATTTTCACATATTTCCCACATGCTGTAGTGTCCAGACCTCACCATTCTGGGAGTAGAGTCTCATTCTGTTTCATCTTTGGAAGGGAAAATATTGCCCACGTGTCAGCTTGACTGGACCAGAGAGTGCCTAGGCATCTAGTTAGATCTTATATATATGTCTGCAAGGGTGTTTCTGGAGGAAATGAACATTTAAATCAGTAGACTAGGACCAGCAGATGGCATCGGGGTTATGTTGCTGAACTCCCACATGGCCAACCGCGGTTAGAGTCCCAGACCTGGTGGCTTGAAACTCATGCCAGGTGCATGTGCATGCGTGCCCAAGATTCTGGGGGAAAAGAGAAGGGATTGAAGCATGGCCATTCCCCCTGGGGGGGGGGGCGATTTCTTACTTTCCCTCTCATTGTCTCTGTCTCTCTCTCCAGAGAGCACATGCATCCTATGACAAAAACCTCTTTTAAAAAATCAGTAGACTGAGTGAAGCAGGTTGCCTTCTTCAGCATGAGTGGGCCTCACCTAATCTGTTGGAACCTAACTAGAATAAAAGGCCAAGTAAGGGAGAATTCAGTGCTCTCTGCCTGATCATCTTTGAGCTGGGACATTGATCTTCTGCCTTTGGACTAAGACTCAATCTGGAGCTCACCACCACCCATCCTCCTGCTCCTCAGGCCTTCAGACTTGCACTGAAACTATACCGTTGACTTTCCTGGGTCCCCAGATTGCCAACTGTAGGTCTTGGGAGTTCTCTGGCCCATAACCACATCAGCCAACTTACAGTAAACCTCCACATATATATTTATATCTATACCTAGACAGACATATAGATATATCTCTCCTTTTGACTCTGTTCTCTGGAGAACCCTAAGATAGATTTTGGTACTGAGAAATGAGTGCTGCTGTAACAAAAACTTAAAAATGTAGAAGTATTTGAAACTGGGTAATGGATAGTGGATGGAAGAGTTTTGAGATGCGTGCTAGAAATATGGCCTTAATGGGACCAGCAGTTGGCGTAATGGCTATGTCACTGGACTCCCATGTAATCGACCACGGTTTGAGTCCCAGACCCAGTGGGTTAAACTCACACCGGGCACATGTGCGTGCATGCCCAAGATCCTGAGAGGAAAATGGAGGAGAAGGAATTGTGGTGGCCATCCCCCCTGGGGGGATGAGTTTTTGCTTTCTGTCTCTCCGTCTCTCTCTGTCTTTCTGGCAAGCATACGTGCCCTATAGCAAAATCCTCTCAAAGGAAAAAAACAAAAACAAAAAAATACACCTTAAGGGCAATTCTGCTGATATCCCAGATGGAAATGAAGAATGTACTATTAGAAACTGGAAGAAAGGCCATTTTGGATATACTATGGCCAAGTTTTGTGGAAGGTAAAACTCACAAGCAATAAAATTGGGTATTTAGTGAGGAAATTTCTAAGTAAGTGTTGAAGGAAGGGCTTCCTTCTGACTACTGATACTAAAACACAAAAGGAGAGAAATGAATTTAAAAAAAGAACTGTTAAGCAAAAAAGAAATCAGATTTGCAGTCTCTGAAAATTCTCAGTCCTATCCATGTTGCAAAAAAAAAAAATTGAGAAAGCTTATCTGAAAAATACATTATGGTATGGCTGAATAACTATCTGACAAAGTTATCAAGTGACTCAAACTTAATCAGGCATCTTAATAGAAACCAGGAATAGAGATGGGAATATACCAGCAGAGACAGGGCCAGTTCGAACTACAGGGGACAGAGAAGGTGGGATGGAATAAAAGAAGGCTGTTGGGCTTCTTGGAGTTTATAGGACAAGCCCATAGACTATTTGGCTGGGAACATGCACTGTTCTTGAGGAAAAGGAAAGAACACTCAAAGGCAATTCAAAGATCATCAGGGCTACCACTTCCATCACCAGCCTGGAGTGAGCAGGCCCCAAAGGGCAAGTCGGCTTCTGCCTCAGTCTGGAACAGCTACTGGCAAAGTCTCAGGAGCAGAGCTGCCACAGAGACCTGAGGGGTGGGGCCAGCCTCTGAGCCCTGGGGATGATGCTGCCACCTCAGTGGGCCTGGACGGTGGAGCATCAAACTAAGAGGATTATTTCCAAGACTTAAGACTATATATATATATAATTTGCTATAAGAGAGTCAGAAAGAGAGAGGGAGAATGGGAAAGCAACTCCCCCAAAGGATGGCCACACCGCAATCCCTTCACTTCCATTCTCCTTTCAGGATTTTGGGCACACATACATGAGTGCCTGTTGCATTTAAGCCACTGGATCCAGGCCTTGAACTGCACTGTCAGCCATGTAGGTTCCAGTCACTTTAACTCCATGCCACTGGCTGACCCCAAGAGCTAATAAATTTGCTTTGCTAAATTTTACACTTGCTAGGAACTCATCATCCCTTCTTTCTTTATTTCTCCCTTTTGTGGATGGACATGTCTATTATATTTCTGTTCCACTATTTTTCTTTTCTTTTACAGAAGTTTTTGCCTTAGGGCGCATGCACTTGCTGTAGAGAGAGAGAAGGAGACAGTGAGAGGGAAAGTGAGGACCTTCCCCCCACTTCCCCCCAGAAAGAATGACCACACTGCACTCCCTTCTCCTCTATTCTCCTACCAGGATCTTGGGCATGCACTCACATGAACCTGATGAGTTTCAAGCCACCACGCCTGGAACTCAAACCATGGTTGGCCATGTGGGAGTCCAGTGACATAACCACTATGCCATCTGCTGCTCCCTCACAATTATAATTTTCAAACATACAGCTTTTCTGGTTTCACAAATTCACAGGTGGCGAGGAATTTTGCTTCAAGATGTATCGTATCCTCAGTTTCATCCATATCTGACTTAGGTGATAAATAGAGGAGACTTTGAACTTTAGACTCTTGAGTTGGTTCTGAAGCAAGGTGATATTTTTGAAGCTTCAGAAATGGAATGAATGTATTTTGCATGTCAATAGAAAATGATTTGAAGGGCCAGGGTAGAATGTTAGCAGCTGTATTATTTCCCCCTCCAAAATTCATATGCTGAAGCCATAGCCCGCAATATGGTGGTATTTGGAGATGGGGCTTTATTTGGGAAGATAAGTAGGATTAGATTAGGGTACATGTGCTCACCAGAGAGACAGACAGACAGACAGCAAGAAATCATTCCCCCAGGGGATGGCCACACTGCAATCCCTTCTCCTCCATTCTCTTGGGATTTTGGACACGTATGCACACATGCCTAGCGTGAGTTTAGAGCCATCAGGTTCAGGACTCAAATCGTGGTCGACTACTTAGGAGTACAACGATGTAACCATTACGCCATCTGCTGGTGCCAAAATGTGCTTATAAATTCGAAGCCTTCCAGCAAAGTTTGACCAGTTGCAGGAAAAGGGGCCAGCCAGTAGCATGGGGATTAAGGCAGCTGGCTACCACATGGCTGACTGCATGGTTTGATCCCCAGACTCAGAAGCTTGAAAAATATGCCAGGCATGTGTACATGTATGCCCCAAATCCAAGAGAATGGAAGAGAAAGGATTGTGGAGTGGCCACCCCTCCTTGGGAGAGCTTTCTGGCTTTGCCTCTCTCTCCGTTTCTCTTGTGAGCACCCTACAGCATATTTCTAAAAAGTCGCAGAAAAGAAGGCAACAAAGGAAGGCAATTTATGCATGAGAGGGGCTATAATCAGTCTGGCACTATTTTATCTTACAGCTGGCCGCAGGTTAACTTTTTAGATACTACCCCATTTGAAGACCTCACCCCTTCTCCTTTGGAGCAGCTGACCCCGCGGGGCAGGGACTCTCTAAGTATGGTCCCAGGACCAACAGTGTCAGCATCTTCTGAGAACTCAGGAACACACATTCTCAGGCTCTGCTCCTCTGGGGAGGCTTCTCTGAGGAAAAGACTCTGAACTGGCTTGGTTCATACCAAGGTTCATACCTTGATTCAGGAGCCCTGGGGTTAGGATGTAATAGCTTGGTGTAACAAGCCCTCAAGGTCAGCAGTTCCCAGTTTTTTTTGCATGAGGGACCAGTTTTGTGAAATACAGTTTTTCCACAGGCTGGGGTCAGGGGATGGTTTGGGGATGATTCAAGCACATTACATTATTGTGCATTTTATTTCTATTGCTATGACATTGTAACGTATAATGAAATAATTATACAACTCACCATGATCCAGTATTTGCAGCTATTCCTCAGCACTAGCATCACTGCCTCAGCTCCCCCTCAGATCATCAGGAATTAGATTCTCATAAAGAGTGCACAAGCTAAATGCCTCATATATGCAGTTCACAATAGGGTTTGTGCTCCTGTGAGAACCTAATGCCCTGCCGATCTGACAGGAGGTGAGATCGGATCCATTCTGTCCTCTGGAATGTGGTACCTGTTTTCAAATGGAGTCTAATACAGAACACATTTTGGTCTTGAAGACAAAGTTAGAAGCTGACTCTATTAGGTAAAAATAATTTGGAATGAAGCTTTCTCCCATGGTGACTACAAATTAATGGTCCTGCATAGACCATTCCTTTGTTTTCTATCAGGAAGTCACTCATGCTGCTGTTTCAGGGTCTAACTGTTCCCTCTCCTGGAATGTGTTTACTTGAAATAAACACAGAGGGGTCAGAGATCAGGGATCAGCAAACTACAGTCTTTTGGTCAAATGTACCCCTGGTACATTTTTTTGTATAGCTTCTGAGCTAAGATTTTTTTTTTTTTTTACATTCTTAAAAGGTTGGGAAAAACAATATTTTGTGACACATGAAAATCATATGAGATTCCAATTTCACTGCTTACAAATAAGGCTTTATCATACCACAGTGACACCCATTCATTTATGTTGTCTGGCTGCTTTTTTGCTGCAAGAGCAGAGGTGAGTAGTTGCAACAGAGACTGTGTGGCCCCCAAAACTAAAAATAGCTATCTGGCCCCTTACAGAAAATCGTGCCAACCCTTGCTCCAGATAACCTCACGTTTCACCCACAAACTTTGTTCAGGTCTCTGCTCGAATGTCACCTTCCCGGGAAGACCTCTTCCCTGACCACCTACCAAAGTAAAAACATGTCCCCCACTTGGAGGTTGCACTTTATGATGCTTCATTTTTCTTCGTAGGACAGATCATCAGCTTAAGTTATACACACGTATTTGTTTATTATAGGTCTCCCCTCATTACAGCTCAGCGTCATGAGACCATGGCTTTGCTTCAGTTCATTACGACATGCTCAGAGGCTCTTGATAAACATTCAAATGAATGAATGAACGAACATTCTCTAAAAAGAAGACTTCTCTCATGGTTAAGTTACTTTACTTTTATTTCAAGAGGAACAAGGGGTCAGTTAAGGGTAGTCTGTAGACCAAGTAAAAACAAAATAGGGACAACTAGAGATATTGCTTGTCTTTTATAGAATAAGGAGCATACACTACAGAATTTTTTTTTTTAAATTAGAAAACCTGGAGGCAAAGTCATTAGACTTGAAGGCCGTAAATCAACATCATTCTTTCAATTTATAATGTGAACATCCAGAGTTGCAATTGGAATTCTAGAAATTTATTTTGCCCACTTGTTTATTTATTTATTATTTTTTGCTATAGGTCATGTGCTCTCACCAGAGAGAGACAGAGAGAAAAATAAGGAATCACCCTCCCTCCAGGAGAGGATGGCCACATTGCAATCCTTCTCTATTCTCCTCTTGAGATTTTGGGCACACACGCACACACACACACACACACCTGGCATGATTGTCAAGCCACTGGGACCCTAGACTCAAACTATGTAGTTAGCCATGTGAGATCCAGCTGCCTTAACCACCGTGCCACCTGCTGGTTCCAACCACTTGTTTGTTTTTAAAGATAATTTAGAGGCTATTTTGTCTCATGCTGTTTCTGTTTTTATTTCAAAATTCTTTCCCATTGTATTTCAATATTATTAATTTAGAATGTAGGCAAGAATAAAGATGGATTCTAAGACATAATTGTGTATTTACTTTGAGGCAAGAAATTTGCAGACAAGTAGCCAGCACCACTGAAAAGCATCAGATGATCTTATTTATTGTGCTCTCTCAATTCAAACTCAGATGAGTTGTTTTGTTTTGTTTTGTGTCCTTGTTAAGGTTTTTGCCGTATGTTACATGTGCTTGCAGGAGACACAGAGAGACAGTGAGAGGGAAAGTGAAAAATCACCTCACAAGGGGTAATGGCCAAACAGCAATCTCTTCTCCTCCATTCTCCTCCTGGGATTTTGGGTATGCACGCACATAGACCTGGTGTGATTTTTAAGCTGCTGGGTCCAGGACTTGAACTGCAGTTGGCCATGTGGGAATCCAGCACCTTAACTATCACGCTACCAAGTGGCCTCCAAATGAGTTGTTTTTAAAGGAAAATTCTTCTGCTTTTCCTTCCTTTTCCTTTCTAAGTCTTGCCTTCCATAGTTTATCTGTACAAGATTTTTAAAGTAATGGCCTTGAGTTATCTAGTGCTAGTAAACAGAGCATGTTTACTAGGAAAATATGCCCTCTTCCCTTCCACATCCAAATAAAATAGAAATATCCATCCGAAAAGACAGACTTTAGCCCTAGTTAGGGGAATTTATACAAATAACTTGTACCTGGAAAATCTGAATTATGATTTACAAAATTATGATGTTTCTCTCAGGAAGATTCATTTTCTGGGAGAATTCTGAGTTTTGTATTAAATGTTGAAGCATTCTTCCTGGCTACCATGGTCTAACTCCCAAAAAGTATAAGTGACCTGCCTGTGGTCACCCAGCTCGGCCAGGACGCAGGGCTGCTGCCTCCACCTCCCCCCATCCCTCGCTTTCCTGCATTTTCTACTTCAAGCCCACATGAAGGGAAACCTGCAGACAGGGCATACTAGACAGGCCATCCCAGACTTTCCTGTGTTTACCGTCTGTCTAATTGTTGAGTAAGAAAGGGGAAGAGACTGATTTAAATGTGATTCTATTTTTAGTCTTTTCTGGTCTCTGCTGAATGGAAAATGAAAAGTTAATTATGGGACCAGCAGATGGCATGGAGGTTAAGGTGCTAGATCCACATGGGCGACTATGTGGTTTGGGTCCTGGACCATGTAGCTTGAAAATTCACTCCCAGCACATGTGCATGCATGCCCAGAATCCCAGGAGGAGAATGGTGAAGGGATTGTGGCATAGCTGTCCCCACCCGGTGTGTGTGTGTGGGGGTGATTTCTCACTTACCCTCTCTCTCTCTCTGTCTGTCTGTCTCTGGTGAGTACACGTGGCCCATGGCCAAAAAACAAAAACCCTACAAAAAGTGAACTCTGAAAATTATTCCTACATCAAGCCAGGGTAAGACTTTTGAGATTTTAAAACCAGGGGAATCAAAGATGTGTGTTTCAAAGTGGGCTAGGCAATTAGGTTCAGAGAATGATTTCCAAATACTTTTTGGATCTAAACTCAGAACTCGGTTTGTCCTGGTCTGAACACATCTGGGAGTATTAATGCTCCGGGCTTAAACAACCTGCCCCAGAAGTCAGTGTAGAGAGCTGACCTTGACTGGTTTGAGATCCATCAGGATGGCAAGTGATCATTTAGAAAGTTTTCAAGCAGGAAAAACAGAGCTAGAGAGGAAATGTGAAAGAATAAATCATCACCCTCCAGTCTCTATGAAAGATAGAAACCCCATAGTTAGAAAAGGCAGAAAAATAAACCTCTGAAAAATTAAAATTCTTTAAGTTTTTTTTTTTTCAAGAAACTGAGGAAAAACAGTACCCACGTTTTTTTCTGAAAGATCACACTTTCTGAAAAGTTATGGTTTAGAACAACAAAACCCTGAGTTTAAGCTTATTTTATTTACTGGAGCAACATTAGTGAAATTGACATAGGAACACAGGGGTAGAGGGGTGATCAGGCCCAGAACCAGTAGCAGGACATGGGTTATTGTCCTCAGCTCATGAAGAATTAAGAGACACGGGCACAGTGGGGGATAGCAAGCAGACTTCACTTATACCCTAACTATACTTTTAGGATCTCTGTCTCCAATCTTAAAATCATTTCAAGTGTCTGCCTTTTCAGAAGTGGGAGAAGTATACAATTTCCTGCTTTCTAGAGCTGTTGTGAAAATTGATTAAATAAAAAAAACAACCAAACAAACAAAACCAGAGACAGTAGATACGTCAAAATCTCTTTCTGAAGAGTTATGCTATGCACCTGTCAGCAGGTGGTGTGGGGATTGAGGCACTGGATCCCACATGGATCCCACATCCCAGGCTGCCTCTTCTCTATCCCATAGGAGGAAGAACAAACACACCCTTGTGGTACTGGAAAGAAGGAAGAAAGAAAGTGAAGGAGGGAAACAGTATTGGAAAACTTTAGATAATTTGAATGAATCATTCAGTTAAATGATCCATCATGAAAAAATACAAATGCTATCTTCCTTAACAAATTATTATCATTTTTTAATTTGCCAGAGGGAACATGTGTTCTCTTGAGATAGAGAGAAAGGGGAGAAAGCACCCCACGATTGGTATGGTCACACCACAATCCCTTCTCTTCCACGTCTCCATCCTGTCAGGATTTTGGGCCTGGATGCACATGCGCAGCTATGTTTTTCAAGCTGCTGGGTCTGGGATTTGAACAATAGGGTCGGCTGTGTGGGATCTAGCTTTCATAACCAGTAGATACAGGCCAGCCTCTTCTTCTTTTTTTTTTTCCAGGCCAGCCCCTTCTTAACCAATTCTACTACTTGAAGCATAATTATTTTACAAATATTTTTACATATTTTCTAGTAGATACTTTCTAGTAGAACCCATAATTGCTACACTTACTAAGTGGTTATTTGCCTCTAGGCACTGTATTTTATCCATACAAATATAATGTATGGGGGGACCAGTAGGTTACATGGTGGTTACGGTGCTGGACTCCCACATAGCTGACTGCGGTTTGAGCCCCAGACCTGGTGACTTATTTACTCATTTTCCCTTTTTCTTTCTCTCTCTGTCTCTCTTTGGGAAAAATTTCAAAATAACAAATAAAATTAATTAACTAAATCTAAATGTGTATATATAACACAAATACAATATATGGTCTGTGAAGTTGTGTCTCTCTCAAAAGATATGCTCAAGTTCCAGCCCTGGGACCTGTAAACGATATCTCATTTGAAAAAAGGCTTTTGCAGAGGAGTCCGTTTGAGATGAGGTGAGACAGGATTGGGGTGGGCCCTCAGGCTACTGTCCTTATCATAAGAGGGAACTTTGAGGACCAAGACATACAGGAGAGAAAGCCATAAAGATGGAGTGGGGTGGGGGTGATGCGTTCACTAGTCAAAGTGTGCCAGGGGTTGCCTCTAATCACCAGAAGCTGGAAAAGGCAAGGGTCCTCCCTGGGACTCTCAGAGAGCGCAGGTTCCCGCTGATCCCGTGACTTGGCACTTCTACCACCAGTACTGGGAAAGAATCCGTTTCTGTTGCTTTTGTTTGTTGTTGTTGTTGTTTTCCAATAATTATTTATTTAAATTTGCTATGAGGCATATGTGCTCACCAGAGAGAGAGAGAGAGAGAGAGAGAGAGAGAGAGAGCAAGCTGCCAGGTCTGGGACTTGAACGTGGTCAGCCATGTGGGGGTCCACCACGCCTCCTGCTGGCCCCATTTCTGTTGTTTTAGGCCACTGAATTTTTGGTTCTTGTTACCGCAGCCCAAGCAAACGGACACACTCGATGAGGAAGTATTACTCTCATTTTACAGATCCCCTGGAGGGATGGCCACACCGCAGTCCTCCTCCGGTCTCCTCATGGGATTTTGGGCAAGAACACATGCACATGTGCCTGCTCCTGTCCTCCTTAGTCCCCACAGAGCTAAGCCTCACCCTTTTTTTCCTGGCCCTAAAGCAAAGAACACCCCCTTTTAAGATTTTTCTGACAATGACAAGGAAATTGAAGGGCAGGCTTTGCAGTGCACAGTGAGGGCTAGTGCACAGTCCACAGAACCTGCTTTCCCACCCAACCCCGCAGCTCTGTGGCTATGTGATCCTGGGCAATTACCCAGCCTCTCTTGGCTTTGGCTACTGTTGGGAAACAAGATGGTATCACCCAACAGGCTGAATGAAGCCCTGCGAGTCATGCGTCTAGAAGACCGCCTGGCATACAGCGGATGCTCAGCAACTGGTGATCCGGGCAGGAAAGGCTCCCATCTGCTCTCACATCCCTGCCACAGCCACTCTCAGTGGACCCTTTGCACCCGAACTTCTTTTTCTTTTCTTTCTTTCTTATTTTAAAAGTTTTTAGGTTTTTGCTATAGGGTACATGCACTTGCTGGAGAGAAAGAGAGAGAGGAATAGTGAGAAATCACCTCAATGCGGGGATGGCCACACTGCAATTCCTTCTCCATTCTCTTCTTGGGACTTTGAGTATGCACGCATACATGCCTGGTGTGATTTTCCAAGGGGCTGTGTCTGGGACTCAAACCATGGTTGACAATGTAGGAATCTAGCGCTTTTTGGGGATAAAGTTGAGATGAGTTCTCTCCAACAGACATCAGTAAAATCTGCATTATTTGTGAATGCGAATGCCTCCTCTAAATAAATGGAAGACATATAAATAGTGCTTACTGTGTGGTCAGGATAAGTCTAGATGCTTTATATATATATATATGTATATGTATTTTTTTCTTTATTCATGATAGAGCATGTGTGCACACACTGAGTGGGAGTGAGCAGTGCGGCCTCCCCAGGTCTGGCCATGCCACCAAGTGCAGCGTGTCCTCCCAGTGGAGGAGCCCTCAGCGGCCTCTGGTGCTCAGGTAACCCCGTGTTCAGGATGGATCAGGGTAACAGCATTTTGGTTCATCTTTCTCTCCATGAAAACCAGCTCACCCTAACAATGCCCATTTACTCAGCCAGTATACCATGAACTCCAGCACTTTTCTTCTCTCAGGCTCAGTTTCCAGATCCCTCCTGGCTTGTCCATTGTCTCCTTTTAGATGGGTGTCTGCTCTCTGTCCCCATGTACCAGTCAGAGTTCAATCAGAGAAAACAGACTCCACCAGGACTGACGTAGGGGAAATACTACAGGGACTTAACAGTCTGGAGGGCCTGGGCCAGCAGGGGGCATGATGGTTAAGACTCTGGGTCCCACTGGCCAACTGCACATTCAAATTCCAGACCTGGTAGCCTGAAGAACAAGTTGGGCACGTGTGCATGAGTACCCCAAATCCTGAGAGAGGAGAAGGGACTGTGGTAGGGCTCTCCCCCCGGGGGGTGATTTTTCACTTTTCTTCATTCTCTGCATCTCTCTCAGGTGAGTGCATGTGCCCTGTAATGCATTTAAATAAATAAAATAAAACATAAGAAAGGAAAAAACCTTGAACCCACAAGCACATATCTGGAACCAGAGGATGGACTGGAGCCTATACATGTCTTCTAGAAAGGTCTCCTACAGGAAAAGCCAGAGCACTCTGCTCTGAACTTAGACACACACCAAGCCCAGGAATCCTGGGCCTGGGGGAGCCTTGAGCCCAAAGGCTGCCCACACTCCAGGAGAGCCAGCAGAGACCACCAGAAGCGGTCACATGAGCAAGAGCGGCACAGTGCCCGGTGCCCTGCTCCAGCCCGCTGAGAGCGGAAGGAACGGTCATGGTGCTGGAGTGGAAATTCCACAGTACCGACCTGGAACCATGCGGGGAGGAGACTTCCACAAAACAGGGTTCCAGCTTAGCTAAGCGGCTGTAACCCCAAGTCACACACCTGGGCTTGTGACACCCTACTTTTGCTAGGAAAGCTACTCCATTTTCTCTTTGGACATAAAAGAGCAGAAGGGGATGGGGCTGGAAGGTGGCATGTTGATTAAGGTACTGGACTCCTACATGGCTGACTGCGGTTTGAGTCCTAGACCTGGTGGCTTGATTTCTCACTTTCCCTTTCTTGCTCTCTGGTAATATAAAAATAATAACAAGTAAAATTAAATAAATAAATAAATAAATAGTAAGTCTTTTTAAAAAGTTGAAGGGGGGGGAGGACACTGCCCAGAGAATTTCCTCTGTCTTTAATATCTGCTTTGTGCTTTGTTTTTAAAGCAAAGGTGGGATTACTCCCTGCCACCAGCCTCCAGAATGGGCATTTGGGTGCGTGCCTTTGAGTCTCTTCAGTGCCACCCACACCACCCTTGGGCTTTTTCTCAGGGTGGCAGTGGGGGTTATTACCCAAGTAAAGCCAGTTAGGATAAACAGAAACCCCGATAGCCACCAGGGGTTTGGATGAGTGTGAGAAATGCACTCTTTTAAAAAAAAAATCTTAATTTTATACTATTCTGTTTCAAAATATGCTTTTTTCTTAATCCAGCAGTGTCTTTTGAATATGCCCCTTACCTGAAGTAACATAAATGACAGTATAATTATGTCTACCATGCTGTTTACTGTTGAGCTCCAGGATAGCTCTAGAAGCAGAGTTGCTTTTATTTAAATATGTTCTCTTGGGACCAGCAGATGGCATAATGGTTACGTCACTGGACTCCCATGTAGTCGACTACAGTTCCAGTCCTAAACCTAGTGGCTTGAAACTCAGACTGGGTGCATGTGCGTGCATGCCCAAAGTCCTAAGAGGAGACTTGAGGAGAAGGGATTGTTCTCTCTGGGGAAGAGGGAGTGATTTCTCACTGTCTCTCTCTGGCAAGTGCACATGCCCGATAGCAAAAATCTCTAAAAAATAAATAAGTAGATCACTGTAGCCTCGCCCGTGGAACTACTGCCCCTGACTCGGAGTTGAAGTTTCAGGAGGAGGACTTGCAGCAGTATGGAGACCGTCCACACGGGCATTCTGAGCAAGCTCTCACCTTCCTCATCAACTCCTCAGCTCAGAGGGACCAAATAATGTCATGTGAATCAGTGCCAGCATTTATTGAAACTTCCAATGGTGACAGAAAGCAAGGTGTAAGTGAAAAATCCACAGGAAAGCAAGAAGTCAAGGTTGGTGAAGGGTCTGAGGCAGTCTCTAAGCGACAAATGAAGCTCAGGAGACAGAAACAAAGGGAAGAATGAGAACTCTGCAAACAAAAAAAGGAAGGAAAAGCGCAAGAGAAAGAAATTAGAGCAACAGCGTCAACTGGAATCAAACTTGGATGGAAATGACAGAAAACGTGTTCGAAGACACGTTCCCAGCACACTCCGCCTTATTGCTGACTGTAGTTTTGGTGACTGAATGGTATTAAAGGACATGAAAAACTTCATAAGCAGATCCAGAGCTGTTATGCAGAAAACAGATTAGCACTGCATCCCACTGACAGGCCGTGGAGGCCAGCTGGAAAAGAGCCTGGGTGAAAATGACAAAGGATGGATCATCTGGAAGGACACCTACCTCCAACCAGAACACCACAGTGAACTCACGTGAGAAGACCTGATTTCTCTGACATCAGATTTGCCCACTGTACTGAAGGAATGAGCTGAAGCAAAGGCTTACGTACTTGGAGGTTAGTAGCTCACCACCACGAGGGACTCGCGCAGAACCAGGCCTCAGATAACGAATGGATCTGCTCGGCTCCCACTTGGAAACTTCCTGAAGAGGAACAGTCGCCAAGTTTTGGCAGTTAATCAGGTGTTTGAGATTATTCTGGGATACCTGGAAACAAAAGACCGGCAAGAAGCTTTTTTTTTTTTTTTTTTTTTTTACTATTTTACCCCAATGAAAAAGAGCTGTCCCCACAAAGCCTGTGAAAATTCTTCCCATGACAAGCAATCCACCAGGGTTGAAGGTGGATCAGAAAGTGATTCCAGAGAGGAGGAATGTAGCAGAAGTGAGCTAGATTTACCACTGAAGAAGAGATGCAGAATAAGCAAAATGGCACCAAATCTACAGTGGACTCTGCACTGCACTAATGTTACCTGGTTTTCTTTTAGTTTAAGGAAAATTTGGGAGAAAATGAGGTACTTCATAGAATATTCAAATTAGAAGATTATTTTTTTTGCAAATTTTAAAACCTTTTTTTCAGAGCTAAATGCTAATAAAAAAGTCTTTTAAACACTGTAAAAATTAAATATGTTCTTTTTACAAATTATTTGATTCATTTCTTTCATGAGTGAGAGAGGCAGAGAGACAGAGATGGAGGGACAGAGAAACAGGTCCCCCCTGACAGGGTCTTTTGATGCCAAGCTCCATCTCCAGCGTCAGCCAGCCCCAGAGCATGGGCACCAGTGTGCTCAGCTCAGGCACGGATGGGGGCGAGGGGGGCTATTTAAATATTCTGACAACTGAAGTAGCATAACCTAGGTCAGCTGATGTCAACCTTCCACCTGTGGCAAAATCCCTTGGCATCAGCTGGCTCCCATCCCCAGATTCAGAGGTCTGGAGTGGGGCCTGAGAACTTGCAGAGGTTTTTTTTTTCTTTTCTTTTTTTTTTTTTAGAATTATTTATTTAATTAGATGTATTATTATTACTATTATTACTACTACTATTTTGACAAGAAAGAGACAGAGAAGGGGGAAGCTGAGAACGCAAGCTACCAGGTCCAGGACTCAAACTTCCTTAGCCACTATGCCACCTGATGGCCCCATGTTTCTGCTTTTAATTTTCCAGAGAGCACATGCGCTCCCAGAGGGGGAGAGAGAGAGAGAGAGAGAGAGAGAGAGAGAGAAGCACCCTCCACCCCTGTGGGAATGATCACAGCCTAATCTCTTCTCCATTTCTCCCTCCGTTTGGTATTTTGGTCATGCACACCTATGCCTAGTGTGTTTTTCAAGCCACTGGGTCTGAACTGTGTGGTAGGCCATGTGGGTAGACCTAACCACCTTAACCACAGGCTACAGGCTGTCCCAGAACTTGCAGTTTTATCGGGTTTCCAGGGAACAATGCTGATGCTTCTCCGGCAGCCACAATGTGAGAAGCACTAGTCTCACAGTGAAGAGCCCAGTTTCCCGGTCAGACTGTTTGGCGTGGACTCCGAGTTCGTCATCTGTTTACTGTGTGACTGCAGGCCAGCTCCACCATAACCCGCACCTCTGCTTCTTTATATGTAAAATCGAGGTGATAACAGCATAAATTTGGGGGGATTATATGGATACTTTGTTATTTATAAAATACTTTATCCATATAAAGTATGGAAACAATATAAATCTGCAACAAATCTTTGCTATTATTTAATTAATTTATTTTTAAAAATTTTTTGCTATTGGGTGCATGGGCTCACTGGAGAGAGACAGGGAAAAAGAGAAACACCCCCCCAAGTGGGATGGCCATGCCACAATATCTCCTCTTCGGATTCGGGGCACACATGCACACACGCTCAATGTGTTTTCCAACCCACAGAACCACACAGTTGACCACTGCAATCTTAAACACTATGCCACTGGCTAGCCCTTTGCTATTATTTTAATTCAGAAGATGTTCTGTGAGTCCGTGATTATGTGGTAAGTGCATTGGAAAATATTCCATATCAACAGATCTTTCACACTTAAGAAGTTGGAGTCTAGAAGACCTGAAGTCATTGATTTAATTTCCCAGTAATTTGTTGTGAAATTTCATGTCTTTACACCTCGGGCACTTCATATGTATCTAATATTTTTCATGGGGTTTATAAGTGCCAAATGCATCACAAAAAATAATTATTGCAGAATACAACAAGTCCCAGTTCTTTTACGAAAAACCGTTTTAATGGAAAAGGAAGTCCTATGGCCAAGTTTGAGTTTAATTTCCTAATTGTCCAGGAGGTGGCAGCACGACCCGGGAATTCTGCAGGCGAGCACAGCGCTCTGGCGCCCGCCCCTCCGCACCACCCGGCTCTTTTGCACTTTGATCCCCTTGTTTAAACTTTAGATGATCACCTACGTGGACCGAGCCCCCTTTCTGTTGGGGATGCTCATGGGTTGGAAAATACGGAAGTTTTACCTCGGTCACCAGATTCACCTGAAGTGTGATTCTACACACGTCCCCCAGACTCAGTTTCCCTGTGTGATATGGGGACGGTGCATTGACAGCCCGGGGTCGCAAACTCAGAGTCATGCCACAGAGCTGTCCACAGGTGAGTCCTCCGGGGAGCCGGCGTGGACACCAGCATGCGGGCGCCCCAAAGCGAGTTCCAGAGGCAGGAACACAGGACGCGGTGCCCAGGCTGCGTCTACACCGGCCTAAGACATGCAAACCAGTGTGCGCGTTAAACAAGCCGGGACGCTTTGGGCAATTTCGTGGAAATTCCTATCAATCTTTAACAGAAAGCTGACGTCAACCAGGTGCCATGCCTCAGAAGTCTGTACCAGGGACTACCTGTCCCTTCTCTTCTGCCTCCTACTTCGCAGGAGACTGTCGTTTTGCTCGTGTTGGTTCTGTGCAAGAGAAACCGCTTTTGGGTGAGCGTCTCTCGCGCGGAGCCGTCGGCGCCCTCTCCCCATGCTCCCCGTCATGCCTCGGAAAAACTGAAGAAATCAAAGACTCTCTGCTAACAGACCGACAAAAGGACGCCAAACCTGTCAAGATCAAGAAAGATGAGGATAATGTGAAGTTTAAAGTTCGATGCAGCAGGTACCTTGGTCGTCATGGACAGAGAGAAGGCAGGGAAGCCGAAGCAGTCCCTGCCCCCAGGTTTGGCGGTGAAGGAGCTAAAATGAACCAGACGCTGTTTGAACTACATTAAACATTTTTAATTCTGGAAAGAAAAAAAGAGAGGGAGAAACCAGAGAAACGTCTTTTGCAGAAGGACACTTGGCGCCCTCTGGTGATATATCCCGAGAAAGACAGCACTACCTTAACGCCTTGGTTCGATCTCACACCAAATAATCCAGTTTTTGCCTTTTGAGACATCTGGGTCAATCCATTTCTGGGTTGTTATTTTTGCAGTTAACTCTAGGGTCCCCAAATCAAGGGTCACGAGGTTCCGTACTGCTGCTGCAGACTCCACGCAGGGTTAGAGAGCAAGTCCGAATCAACTAAGTGGAAACTGCCAAGTCTCCAGTGTAGACTTAACTCATAGGGAACAGCACACGACTCTTGTTGACACCGCACACCGTCAGCACTAGTCCAGGCAGAGAGGTCTGAAAGGAGGCTCTGGTTTCTGTTCGCCATGCAGGGAGCTGGCGCTCTGGCATCCCCTGTCCTGCCTCTATGTCCCAGCCCGGTTTCCCCATAGAGATCTCAGTTCCTCACAGGCGGGTCCTCGGGTCCCTGATGTCTATCCTAGCCCTGTCCCTGATGAGTGGGGGGTGGACCCGTTCCATTCTAGAATCTTCTAGAATGATTGTTACACCCAGACCCCAGGCTTGCTGGTAAGAACTTCTGAAAGGAGAGATAAGCATTATGCAATGTAGACACCTCTGTTAAGCAAGACAGAGCTATGAATTATAGATGCGTGACTCATTATCAGGATACCCTCTGTCCACATAACAGAGCCAGGAGCAATGTCTGCTCTTCTCTGCATGGTCTGCCCCACTGCCAAGCACACGTCCCAGTTCCTTCTTAGTTCCCGGCACCATCCCGGTGTGGAAGCATGGGCCTCCTGGCTTCCTTCCCAGCCAACAAGCCACCAAGTCAATTCTCCAGCTCCTCTCTGGTCTTCCACCTGCTTTGTGATTCCTAGGCGGCACCGAGGCGCAGCTGCCACCAAAACAAATGTGCGGTATTTTGGTTGTTTTGGTCCACTGAGGCATTTTTGTCTCTTTTTCTGTCTGTCGGCACCTGGCATTAACAGTAATAACTTGGAATTGAGCATCTGCCTGTTCTGTTAGACAAAAACTGAGGTCAGAGTCCGAAACCTACCCCAGAGGTCTAGGCTGGAAAGGACAGCAAAGTCCAACTCTGTCCCTCCCCCAGCTCTGCTGACTGGGGACCTTACCCTCCATGCTGTCCTCTGACCTCCTTTCAGGCAGGCCATTCATCGAGTACCCCTACCCTTCCTCACCACGCACGCCTCACAAAGGAGGC
Source organism: Tupaia belangeri chinensis (assembly GCF_000334495.1). Lineage (NCBI taxonomy): Eukaryota > Metazoa > Chordata > Mammalia > Scandentia > Tupaiidae > Tupaia > Tupaia belangeri. The sequence continues at coordinate 3,395,330 of NW_006159550.1, read as the reverse complement.
CTAGAACAAGACGGCCTCTGAGTCTACTGACACTGGCTCCTCACGTCACTTGTGGTAACGCTTCGGCACCCCAGGCCCTGGACAGTGCTGTGGGGCTCGCCGCTATCAAATACGCAGAAGGTGCTGGAGACAGAGAACACACACCAGGTTCGGGAGGCCCAGGAAGACAAGAAATATCTCGTTGGGGAATGTATATGTTGATTGCATGTCGAAATGATAATATTCTGAATATACTGGGTTAATTAAAATAGAGTGTTAAAATGAATTTTGCCTAGTTGTCTTTTTAAAATTTTTAAAATTTTAAAATTCTTTCTTTTTAAGAATTATTTTATTTAACTTTATTTAGTTACTTATTTGAATTTGACTTGGGGGGGGGGAGAGAAAGTGAGAAAACAAGCTGCCAGGTCAGGGACTTGAACCAAAGTCGGCTGTGTGGGAATCCAGTGTCCAGAACCACCATGCCACCTGCCGGCCCCTTAAAATTCTTGTAAGAATGGTTTTACTTTATTTATTTATTTATTTGGAGAGATTTTTGCCATAGGGCGCATGAGCTTGCCAGAAAGAGAGAGACAGAGAGAAAGAAATCACCCCCTGCAGGGAGTTGGCCACGCCGCAATCCCTTCTCCATTCTCCTAAGGTCTTGGGCACCCAAGCACACGTGCCCAGCATGAGTTTAAGCCACCGGGTCTGGGACTCAAACTGCGATTGACTACATGGGAGTCCAGCGACATAGCCATTATGCCATCTGCTGGTCCCTTATTTATTTATTTTAATTTGACCAGAGAGGGACAGAGCGAGCAAGAGGGAGAGAGAGAGAGAGAGGAAGCAAGAAAGCAAGGCACCAGGTCCAGGACTCAAACCACGGTCGGCCATGTGGGAGTCCAGCACCCCCAGTCACCATGCCACCTACCGGCCCCTCTCCCCCCTTTCTTTAAATGCACGAGGACACAAAGGGGGATACCTCCCCATTGGGGGGATGCTTTCTCTCTCTCCAAGAAAGCATTGCAATCCCTTTTTCATCTCTCGATTCTGTTGGGATTCCGGGCACACATGCACATGCACCCGCACCCAGAGTGTTTCTAGAACTGCCAGGGCCTGGACTCGAACCACAGTTGGCCATGTGGGATCCTGCTCCCTTCATCATTAGGCTATGGGGCTGGCTCTACCTGTCATTTTCAAATCTGACTACTATCTACCCTAAAATTACATGCATGACTCATGTATTTCTACTGCACTCTATTCCTGTGGCTTCTCCAGACCCTCCAGGTCTAGCTTGTGGCATTGATTTGATGATCTCCACTGTGAGCAACCTTTCTGGGGTTAACCACTTCCCTGAATCACATGACCTGCCTGGTTGCTCCTAGTTTTTCCCATCCCTGCTAGAACCAACGTATTGCCAAGGAGCTGTGTGATTCATGATGACTCTTTCTAAAAAGCCTTATTAGAATTCCCCAGGCTGCTCATTCCATGGTCGGATAAATCTAGCTATTAGAATATTTTTGGGGGGACCAGCAGACAGTGTAATGGCTACATTGCTGACTCCCATGTAGTCGACCGTGGTTAGAGTCCTGGACCCCGTGGCTTAAACTCACGCTGGGTGCGTGTGGTGCATGCCCAAGATCCCAAGAGGAGAATGGAGGAGAGGGGCTTGCCAAGTGGCCATCCCCCCTGGGGGTGATTTCTCATTTTCTGTCTCTCTGTCTCTGTCTTTCTGGTGAGCACACACCCTATAGCAAAAACCTCTCAAAAAAAAAAAAAAAAGAGTATTTTTTTCTTTATTATATAATAAGCCAAAATATGTCTCCCTGCTATAGCTTTCCATGTGAGTAAATATGAGTCATGCTTAATGACTACATAGGACCCAATTATGGCCTTTATTTGTTTTTAAGAGATTTTTTGCTATAGGGCACGTGCGCTCTCTCTCTGGAGAAACACAGAGAGAGAGAAAGTGAGAAATCACCCACCAGGGAGTTTGGCAACACTGAAATCCCTTCTCTTCCATTCTCCTTTGAATTTTGGGCATTCATACACACACACCCAGCGTGAGTTTCAATCTGCCAGGTCTGGGACTTGAACTGCTGTCAGCCATGTGAGAATCCAGCACTGTGACCCACTATGCCACCTGCTGGCCTCAATTATGGCCTTTGTTTAACCAATTCCCTATTGCTAGTCCTTCAGCATGTGTTCAGGTTTTTAAAAATAAACGTTGGGACCAGCAGATGGTATAATGGTTATGTCTCTGGACTCCCATGTAGTTGACCACAATTTGAGTTTCAGAGGGACTCAAAATCCCAGGAGGAGATTGGAGGAGAAGGGATTATGGTGTGGCCATCTGCCCTGAGGGGTAATTTCTCATTTTCCCTCTTCTTTCTTTCTCTCTCTCTTCTCTGTCAGGTGAGTACACATGCCCTATGGCAAAAACCTAAAAAAAAAATTAATAAAATAAAATTTTCAAAAAGCAAGAGAGAAGTTCCCTCAACAAGGTCTCATGCCATCATCCTCCCTCCAGCTCTCCCAGCCAGGATCACAGGCACATCTGCATGTGCCCTGTATGTGCAGATCAACCCTGGGGCTGAACTCTGATCCCAGAGTGGTGCACCACCACTGGGCCATGCAAGGGGGCCAGACATATATGTCTTTTTTTGGTGTAATTATTTATTCAGAAAGATTTTTTGCGATTGGGTGCATGTGCTTGCCCGAGAGACAGAGAGAAAAAGTGAGAAATCACCCACTGGGGGATGGCCACAATCTCTTCTTCTCCTTTCTCCTTTTGGAATATATATACACAGGAACCTGGCGTGATTTTCTTTTCTCTCTCTCAAAAAAATAATTGTTTATTTAATTTTATTTATTATTATTTTTTAAATTTGACCAGAAGGAGAGAGGGAAAGTGAGAAAGCAAGCAGCCAGATATGGACTCAAACTGTGGTCCATCATGTGGGAGTGCAGCGCTTTAACCACCTTGCCACCTGCTGGCACTGCCCCTCCCCCATTGAGTGATTTTTCAAGTTGCCAGGTCCGGGACTAGAACTGTCATCTACCACATGGGAATCGAGTACCTTAACCACCACACCACTTGCTGACCCAGAGGGAACTTCTCTCTCTTCTTTCTCTCATTAAAGAAATAAACATTTTAAATAAAGGATGTATATGTCTTTAAACCTTATGATGCTGTTCTGCATCACATGGACAAGACTGGCTATTATAATGATTATTTTTTTAATTTGCTATTGGATTCATGCGCTTACCAGGAGAGAGAAGACAGAGACAGAGAGACAGAGGGGGAGAAAATGAGAAAGCACCCGACAGAGTAGGCAGCCCTACCACAATCCCTTCTCCTCTCTGGATTTTGGGTGCACACACATGCATCCAGCATGTTTTTCAAGCTGCCAAATCCAGGACTCAAACCACACAGTCAGCCATGTGGGATTCAGCTCTCTCAACTACCATTTTATAAAACATATAAAATATTTTATAATCTTAAAACTTTTTAATTCTTAAACAGTTAACAGTCGTTATTTAAAATGTAATATTAAAATGGTTAAGATGAATTTAAAATGGTAATTTATGCTTCTGTTTACTTTAGTATATGATAGCTTCATTGTCCTTATTTATAACTCAATTTGATTTCAAATTTCCTTTCTGTTGATTAAATAGAATTATGTTGAATTAAATTAATGAATTAAATTACCAGTTTCTTGTGCGCCCTTCCAGAGATATTCTACACAATACATGTTTTTTCCTACATCTGCATTTTTATTTATTTTATTTACTTATTTTTTTTTTTGGAGAGATTTTTCGCTATAGGGCGCGGCGCGTGCGCTCGCCAGACAGACAGAGAGAGACAGAGAGACAGAAAGCGAGAAATCACCCCCCAGAGGGGATGGTCATGCCGCAATCCCTTCTCCTCCATTCTCCTCTCGGGATCTTGGGCATGCACGCACACGCACCCAGCGTGAGTTTTAAGCCACCGGGTCCGGGACGCGAACCGCGGTCGACTACGTGGGAGTCCAGTGACATAGCCATCACACTAACTGCTGGTTCCCTGCATTTTTTTTTTTTCAAGAAAATTTTAGACCGGCTTCTTGTTTTAATCCTCCTTGCCAGATGTCACCTGTTTATATTAGCTTTGTAATAATCATCATAATTCACTTTCTTAAACAGTGATTTATTTTCCTTTCCTTTTTTTCTTTCTTTCTTGTCATGTGTCATTTCTCCCAGATGGAACAGTAAGCCCATCGGTCCTGAATGTCCGATATCTTGTGAACTGGAAAGGGAGGACACCAAGACCCTGGACCAGGCAGAGAATCCTCTTTTCAAAACCTGCTGGCAAAGGTAGCAGGTGAGAAATGACCTATTTCTCTTTCTTTCTCCCTTCCCTTCCCTTCCCTTCCCTTCCCTTCCTCTTTCTTTCTTTCTTTCTTTCTTTCTTTCTTTCTTTCTTTCTTTCTTTCTTTCTTTCTTTCTTTCTGTCTTTCTTTCTTTCTTTCTCCTTTCTCTCTTTGTTTCTTTCTTTCTTGTTATTGCCATGTGGTGCTTGTGCTCTCAGGGAGAGGGAGAGAGAAAGTATTCCCAATAGGACATATCATGTAATTCTTTTTTCTTTTTAAATAATTATTTATTTAATTTTATTTATTTATTTATTCATTCATTCATTCATTCATTCATTCATTCATTCATTTTTAATTTGCCCCAGATAGAGACAGAGAGAGACACTGAGAAAACAAACTGCCAAGTTTGGGGCTTGAACTTTGGTCAGTCATATGGAAGTCCAATGTCTCAAACACCACGCCACCTGTTGGCTCCAGTGGTGCAATTCTCTTTCCTCCATGTCTCCATCTCAGGATTTGGGGAATCCACACATGTGTGCCCAGCATGTTTTTTCAAGTCATCAGTACTGGGACTCTAACCATGGCTGACCACGTGGGATTCAGCTCCCTTAACCACTGTGCTACAGGGTTGGCCCAATTTCACTTTTTTTTTTTTTTAAGGTTTTTGCCATAGGGCACATGTGCTCACCAGAGAGAGGCAGTGAGAAGGAAAATGAGAAATCACCCCCGAAGGCCATGCCACAGTCCCTTCTCCTCCATTTCCTCCTGGGATTTTGTGCACACACTACCAGTGTGATTTTTTTTTTTTCTTTTTTTTGGGAGAGGTTTTTGCTATAGGGCGCATGCGCTCGCCAGACAGACAGAGAGAGACAGAGAGAGAGAAAGCGAGAAATCACCCCCTCAGGAGGAATAGCCATGCCGCAATCCCTTCTCTTCCATTCTCCTCTCGGGATCTTGGGCACGCATGCACACACGCCCGGCGTGAGTTTAAGCCACTGGGACTCGAACCGTGGACAACTACGTGGGAGTCCAGCGACACAGCCATTATGCTAACTGCTGGTCCCACTACCAGTGTGATTTTCAAGCCACCAGGTCCAGGACCCACACTGTGGTCAGGAATGTGGGAATCCAGCACCACAGCCACCATGCCACCTGCTGGCCTCCAGTTTCACTTTCTTATGAGAAAGTTCTAATTTCAGTTCCTCGACTCCTAAGGTTCATTTTTTCCACCTCAGTTTAATAACACTTTGCATGTAATTAGAACTATACAATGCCTGTTGAATGAATGAATTAATAAATAAAAACATCAATGAATGAATGCTAACCCCAGAGATAGCTGGTGAGGCTTGTTAAAACAGAACTAAAGATTTGCATACACGTAACTGGCTTACTGTGAGTGACCAATGACAGAGTATCATTGCTGTGACATCATAGAGTTGTATCTCTTTCTGGATGAGGCCTTAGAACTTTTCAGTCCAAAGGTCCCCAACCAGTGCACACCCGCAGAATACAGTCATTCTGTTGGCAGACATGTCTTTAGCTTGCATAGTTTTGTTTGCCGTTGATGTTGGTTTTTATTTTTTTTTTTTATTTACTTTTTTTTTTTTTTGAGAGTTTTTTGCTACAGGGCACTTGCGCTTGCCAGAGAGACAGAGAGAGACAGAAAGCGAGAAATCACCCCCCAGGGGAGATGGCCACGCCACAATCCCTTCTCCTCCATTCTCCTCTCGGGATCCTGGGCATGCACGAACACGCTCCCGGCGTGAGTTTAAGCCACTGAGTCTGGGACTTGAACCACTGTAGACTACATAGGAGTTCAGTGACATAGCCATTATGCTGTTGGTCCCAATGTTGGTTTTTATTTTGAATTAGTTACCAATGTGTAAAAACTGAGAGATTTTTACAAAAAGTGATTTGAGGTCTTTTGGCCCCTCTAGGACAGTAGCTATGGCCTGGGCTTCGTGTGGCCACCCCATGTTAGAAGGGCTGAGCTCCACCCATCCAATGCTGCTCCCCACCATGCTTGGTGCGCCTGACTTATATCCAGGTCCAGCCTTGGGAGAAGCTGCATTCGTGGTACCTGATGTAGTCCAGTGCCACCCTAGCACCCCATTTTGTCAATAAGGAAACAGGCGACACAACACACCTCCTTAAGGAATTTGTCACATTTGGGTCTCATGCTGCACTATCTTCCATCTACTTTTAGAAGAAGCTCTGGGAAATACAAATTTGACATGATCACACCTCTGCTTAGAATCCTTCAGTGAGGGGCCAGCAAGTGGCCTGGTAGTTAAGGTGTTGGATCCCCCACATGGACAACCATAGTTCAAGTCCCGGACCTTGAGAGCGGCTTGCTCTCTCACTTTCTTTCTCTCTGGTGAGCACATTGAAAATTTAAAAATAATAATGGGGCCAGCAGGTGGCCTCTATTTAGCAAATTAAAAAATAATAATAAAAGTTAAATAAATAACTATTAAAATAATAAAATAAATAAAATAATTATTAAAAAAAAGAGAGAGAGAATCCTTCAGTGACTCTTGTTTCAGAGATCCCAATCTTTGTATCATGGCTTGTAAGACCTTTCAACGCAAAGCCTATGTTATCAACCTGATCTGTGACAACTCTAACCAGCAACACCAAACATCTTCCAGCCCTTTATCCTGCCGTTATCTTTTGTGTCTCAGGGTCTTCACACATGCTATTCCTTTTGCCTAGAACACCCTTCCCTATCATTTGTCTGACAGATACATTCATACTCAGTATTTAGTCAGACACCTGTAATTCTTCTCTTTTGATGCCTCCCCCCTCACCCCACCCTTGCATTCTCTCTGCCATGGGACTCAGTTCACACTCCTATGTGTGGTTCTTGGTAAGTCTGTTATGACTTCCTCACTAGACTATAAGCTCCTCAAGGGTAGGAGCACAGACCATTCATTTTCATCCTCACTGTTTTTCTGAATGCTCTATATATGTTGAATGGATGGATGACTGCTTGCTCCAGGTGACACCGTTTGGGTCATAGCTGGAGAAATTCTAGTTTTTCTCTGATTTCCTGTAGGGTCAGGACTAGGAATGGGTCCTTTACTTACTTGAGAGTGCACAGAAACAAGCCACATTCTTTCTGTATTACCAGACGTCTTAGGAAACTCAATCTTACTCTCTTCCTCCTCTTTCTTCTCCTACACAAATTGTAAATCTCATTTTGGCCTCAGCTTCCCAGTTACAAACCTGACTCCCAAACATTCATTTGATTCCAGGTAATAAACATAAGCTGGTCATGGAAATTCTATACTTCTTGCTAGTGTTTGATTTACGAATGGTGTTATATATATATGACAGAGATGGAGAAAGAGATGAGAAAGGATTTCTTAGGAGAATTGACTCACATGATTATGGAGGCCGAGAAATTCCATGATAGGCCACCTGCAAGTTGGAGAACTATGGAAGCCAGTGGTGTATCTCAGTTCAAGTCTGAAGGTCTCCAAACAAGGGAAGTCAATGGCATAACTCTCACTGTAAGACCAAAGGCCTTAGAAATAGAGGCCACTGGTACAGGTCCTTGAGTCCAAAGGCAGGAGAACCTGGAGTTCCAATAACCCAGGCAGTAGGAGGACATCGGGCTTAAAAAGAGAGAGTGAGAGAATTTGTTATTTCTCTGTCTTGTTGTTCTATGCATTCCCCAGCAGACTGGTTGGTGCCCTCATTGTGGGTGGGCATCATCCTTATTCAGTTTACCAACACATGCCATTCTTCTCCAAATACATCCTCACAGACACCTAGAAATAATACTTCATGTACTAGTTATCTAGGTATTCCTTCATGTGGTCAAGTTGACACCTAAAATTAACCATCACAAAGGGACTTGTGACAAAGGCATGGTCGTGAAATATGAGGAGAATCCTGTTGAATGGAAAATGATTCTGAGAAATTTGCTATCTTAAAGAAACCAGGGGACCAGCACATGGCATTAATGATTCCATTGCTGGACTTCCATATGGCTGACCATGGTTCGAGTCCTGGACCCAGCAGTTTGAAACTCACACTGGGTGCGTGTGTTGTGCATGCCCAAAATCCTGAAAGGAGAATGGAGGAGAAGGGATTGTGGGATGGCCATCCCCCCGGAAGTGATTTCTTGCTTTTTTTTTCTCTCTCTGTCTCTCTGGCAAGCACATGTGCTGTGTATAATAAAAAATCTCTCTCAGGACCAGCAGTTAGCGTAATGGCTATATCGCTGAACTCCCATGTAGTTGACCGTGGTTCAAGTCCTGGACCCCATGGCTTAAACTCACGCCAGGTGCGTGTGTGTGCATGCCCAAGATCCTGAGAGGAGAATGGAGGAGAAGGGATTGTAGCGTGGCCAACCTCCCCTGGGGGGGAGGTGATTTCTTGCTTTCTGTCTCTCTGTCTTTCTGGCGAGCACACTCACCCTATAGCAAAAAAAACCCTCTCCAACAACCCCCCCCAAAAAAAAAATCTCTCTCTCTCAAAAAAAAAGAATAGATGCTTCCTTTATTTATTTATATTTTTTAGAGAGATTTTTACTCTTGGGCACATGCATTTGATGGAGACACAGAGGGAGACCAAGAGACAGAAAGTGAGAAATCACACCCCCCCGCCATGTCGGGGGAGATGGCTACACCATGATCCTTTCTCCTCCATTCTCATCTTGGGATTTTGGGCACGTGTGCATGCATGTGTGCCCAGTGTGAGTTTCAAGCTGTCAGGTCTGGGACTCGAACCATGGTCAGCCATGTTGGAGTACAGCACCTTAACCACTACACCACCTGCTGGTCCCCAGATGTGTCCCTTCTTTATCTTCTAGACACTGTCATTTCAAAATGTATATGTTGAAGGTATCTTGCCACCAGCTTGGAAATAAAGCCAATACCAAAGATGGCAGAATAGAGATGAGGAAAATCCTACAATAAAGGTATCATTAAGTAACTTAATCAACCAACCCTAATCCTTGTTACATGCTACATTACACAATAAATTTCCTTCTGGTTAAGCCGGTTTAAGTCATGTTTGTATGTCTAATTTGGAATCAAAACATACTACCTGACACAGTTCTTCAATGTCCACTATCATTCCTAAAGTAACTGCATGTAATTGTCAATTTTCTAATTCCATTGTTAGTCTATGAAAGCATAATTAATTAGGTGAGCTTTGGATGATCTAAAATTGAGCACCATAAAGGAGGATGTGGTATGACCAAGGATTCTCTAACAATTTGTTTTACACTTGTCAGTATCCATGGCTCTTTTATTTTTCTTAGAGAGATTTTTGCTATAGGGCACTTGTGCTCACTGGAGAGATGGAGAGATAGAAAGACAGAAAGTGAGAAATCACCCCTTAGGGGGATGGCCATGCTGCAATCTCTTCTCCTCCATTCTCCTCTTGGGATTTTGGGCCCATATGCACATATGCCTAGCGTGAGTTTTGAGGCATCGAGTTTGGGACTCGAGCCACAGTGAACTACATGGGAGTCCAGAGACGTAACGATTACACTATCTGCTGGTTCCTCCATGGCTCTTGATGATAGAGAAAGCACATTTCAGAGTTAGCCATGAGTGAGTGAGTCTCATGCCATCACTCCCTGCTGAAGGCCATGCTGTAAGCCTCTACCTAACCTTCAGTCTCACTTCTTCCTTCCCACCAGCACCTAGATTTTGTTTACAAGACTATCTCTCTTCACTGAAGACACAGTACCCCCATTCTAAGTGTAAGCCTCACTCTTCCATGTTAATCTCATTGCCCCTTGTCAATGATCAGCTGGGAATTGTCCTGTCAGTCAATTATGGCCAAAGAAATATCAGCAGAAGTCTAGTAGGAGATTTCTGGAAAAACTCCCTTTATGCCGAAGAAAGATCTGTGAGAGAAGCCATCCTATTCCTCTTGACATTGCCCCATCAGAATGTGAATGCTACAATTGCTGTTGTCTTCTCATGAGCTTGAGGATGACAGCAACACCAAGGATAACAGAAGAGAAAGATGGAAAGAATTCAGGTCCTTGTTACCACATCAAATTAATCCTGAAGCACTTCCTACCCTACATGGGGATTTTAGTAAAACAAGAGAATGCATTTTATTAAAATGAAGCCAATTTGATTTAGACTTTCTGTCATTTGTAACTAAAAATATTCAGTGATACATCTACAGAAAAAAAAAAAAAGAAGCTGTCTTTTACTTAACCATTTATTATTTTCCTTATAGCTCCTAGATGTTGTTGTGTATTTTGTTTGATAAGTGAAGGTCAACTTTTCATTAAAATTCCAACATAAGGGGACCAGCAGATGGCATAATGGTTATGTTGCTGGACTTCCATTTAGTCAACTGTGGTTTGAGTCCTGGACCTCATGACTTGAAACTCATGACGGGCACATGTGCATGTGTGCCCAAGATCCCAAGAGGAGAACAGAGGAGGAGGAATTGTGGCATGGCCATCTCCCAGGACAGGGAAGTGATTTCTTGTTTTCTGTCTCTCTCTGTCTCTCCATTGAGAGAAAAAAAAAGATTCTGACCTAAGAGAGATATGACCTGAGAAGCATATTTCAGGAATAAGCTGTTGTTCAGCTCCCCTTTCCAACAGAAATCAAATGACTTGTAATAGTGTAAGTTACAATGGAGTAGGATATGATGCAGTAATAAATTTCATCTTCCACGCAGAAAAAAAACAACAACCAGCATTCTATTTTTAAATGGACTATAACAAATAGAGAGACTAAAAAGGGACTTGTTTTCCAAAAATGTTAAATGTCACAGAGGAAGAAAGGCTGATGATGGGGCCAGCCAGGTGACATGAAGGTTAAGGTGGCTGAATCCCACATAACTGACCATGCAGTTTGAATCCCAGACCCAGTGTGGGATTGGTCATCCTCCTGGAGGGAGGTGCTTCCTCATTCTCTCTCTCTCTCTGTCTCTGGAGAGCACACATGTCCTATAGCAATTAAAAAAAAACGGTAAAGAAAAGAAAGGCTGATGATGAACTGTTCCAGATTAAAGGAGACTCTGAAAAAGAATAATAAAGATTTACACTAGCTGACTTTAATATTTACTGTAATGCTGCAGCAATTAAAACAATGTGATATTGGTCTAACAATAGAGAACTGAATAGACATTTCAGAAGTAGACCCATATGTATATAGTCAATTGATATTCACTAAGGCAATTCAGTGAAGAAAGGATATTCTTTTCAACAAATAGTGCTGGGACAATTGAATATCCACATATAAAAAGATAAATTTATACTCACATCTCTTGCTATGCATACACACACAGAGACTCAAAATGGATTATAGACTTATATTTGAAATAGAAACTATAACACTTACAGGAGAAAATATAGGAGAAAGTCTTTCTGATTAGGGATAGATTTCTTAGATATGGTACCAAAAGCATGATACGTATTTTAGAAATTTATAAACTAAACTTCATAAAAATCAGGAATCCTGCTCTTCGGAAGACACTGTCAAAAGAATGAAAAGTTTGGACAGGTCAACAATTTCAGTGGTACCCAAGACCAGACTCCAAGAAAGGTTTGTACAGTTTTGTGAGTTTTACCTCCAGAAGCTCAATCAACATTTCACAGTGATTATCAGGTGCAAAAAAAAAAAAAAGAAAAGAAAAGAAAAAAAAATCTCCTTTTGCAGGCTGCAATACACCAAAGCATTCTGTTCTTAACAGGTATGCCCTCAGGAAAAAGTAGCAGAGTGTAACCTGCTGGAGTTTTATCAGAGCCTAACAGACCTGGGGGAAGGGAAATACCCAGCTCCAGCCCCTGTAGTCATCCTGCTTCACTTGAGTGGGTAGATGGGGGAACCAAGAAGCACAGGAGAAGTTTATAGTCTAGAGGCAAAGGTTTGTTTAAAAAATGAGACCTAGTGGGACCAGCAGTTAGCGTAATGGCTATGTTGCTGGACTCCCACATAGTCGACCACGGTTCACGTCCCGGACCCGGTGGCTTAAAACTCACGCCGGGCACGTGTGTGTGCGTGCCCAAGATCCCGAGAGGAGAATGGAGGAGAAGGGATTGTGGCGTGGCCATCCCCCCGGGGGGTGATTTCTCGCTTTCTGTCTCTGTCTCTCTCTCTGTCTGGCGAGCGCACGTGCCCTATGGCAAAAACCTCTCCAAGAAAAAAAAAAAGAGACCTAGTTATAGGACTAGAACATGCTTTCTCTCACGCCATCCCATAGCACAACATTACCGAATTGTTTATAGCAATTCCTCTTAGAATATCATGTCTGGTAATTGAGAAAAAATGACAAGAAATACTGAAGGGCAAAAAATAGTTTGAAGAGATAAGGCTAGCACAAGAATCAGACTCATATATGGCAGGGCTAGTAAAACTATCAGACCAGAAATTTATAACAACTGTGATTAATATACTAAGAATTCTAATGGATAAAGTGGACAGACTGCAAGGGCACATGGGCAATATAAGGAGGGAAGTAGAAATTCTAAGAAAGAATAAAAAATGCTAGAAATTAAAAACACCATAACAGAATTGAGGAATGCCTTTAAGGTGCTTGTTAATAGATTCAGCACGTCTGAGGAAAGAATTTCTGAGCTCGAGGATATCTCAAGATAAACTGTCCAAACTGGAAAGTAATGGGAACCAGCAGTTAGCGTAATGGCTATGTCGCTGGACTCCCCTGTAGTCGACTGCGGTTCGCGTCCCGGACCCGGTGGCTTAAAACTCATGCCGGGTGCGTGTGCGTGCGTGCCCAAGATCCCAAGAGGAGAATGGAGGAGAACGGATTGCAGTGTGGCCATCCCCTCTGGGGGGTGATTTCTCGCTTTCTGTCTCTCTGTCTCTCTCTGTCTGTCTGGTGAGCGCACGCGCCCTACAGTGAAAAACCTCTCAAAAAAAAAAAAACAAAACAAAAAACAAAACTGAGAAGCAATGACAAAAAGAACTGCAAAAAACTAGAACAGAATATGAAAGAACTGTGGGACAAACAAAAAGTTGGAACGGGGCTAGCAGGTGGCATGGTGGTTAAGGTGCTAGACTTTCACATGGTTGACTGTGGTTTGAGTCCTGGACCCAGTGGCTTGAAACCCATGCTGGGCATGTGTGTATGTATGCCCAAAATCCCAAGAGGAGAAAGGATTGTGGTGTGGCCATCATTTTCCCTCTCTGTATCTGTCTTTTTCTCTCTCCTGTGAGTACATGTGTTCCATGGGGGGAAAAACACTTAAAAAAATAAGTGGGACAACATGTAATGAAAATACCAGAAAGAGAAGAAAAACAGAAAGGAACAGAAGCAATATTTAAAGAAATAATAACTGAGAATTCCCCTGAATTAATGTCAAACACAAAACCACAGATTCTGGAAGCTTAGGGACCATCAAGCAGAATAAATCCCCTCCCTGGCACTCCAAAAGACCCAGACAAAAAGAAACAAATATCCACAGCCAGGTATATCATATTTCAATTACAGGGGAAAAAACATAATTGACATCTATAGATTACCTTATCTGACAACAGTAAAATATTCATTCTCACAACGATAACATGGAACATTCAGCAATCCTGAAAGAAGCCTGAGGGAGGAGAAACTTTTTACTTATGAACAGAAAAGGTAAGAATTACATCTGATTTATCTCAGAAACCATGCAAGCAAGACAGGAGGGGAGTGAAATATTTAAATTTTGAGAAGAAAGAAACACCAACCTAGAATTCTGTACCCTGCAAAATTATTCTTCAAAAGTGAAAGAGAAATAAAGACTTTCAGACAAACAAAAACCAAGGGACTTTGTTGTCAGTAGACCTAGCTTGAGCAATGTATTTTTTAAAAGTTATTTTATATAAGTGTGTTTTTAAGAATAGTCTTCTATAGGACTCATGCACTCTTTGAAGAAAGAAAGAGAGAAAGAGAAAGTAGAAAGCACCTCCCACAGTGGGGAAAACCACACCAAAATCCCTTCTCTGTTCTCAGGATTTGGAGCACACACGCACACGCACCCAGTGTGTTTTCCAAGCTGCTGGGTTCAGGACGTGAACCACATAGTCAGCCATGTGGGATCCAGCTGCTTTAACAATCACGTCACCTGGCTGGCCCAAGAAGTTCTTCGAGAGAAGGAAAAGCGGTTAGAATCTCAGATCTACATAAAGAAGCAAAGATCATTAGAGAAGGAATAAATGAAGATAAAATAAAATTCCTGCTTAAAAATCTTAACTGATCAGGGGCCGGCAGGTGGCGTATGGTTAAGAGGCTAGACTCCCACATGGTTGACCACAATTCAAGTCTCAGATCTGACAGCTTGCGTTCTCATTTTCTGTCTCTTTCTCTCTGTCTCTCTCTGGTAAATTTAAAAAAACAATAACAATAATAAAGGAATTTTTTTTCTTTCTTTTTTTTTTGGAGTTTTTTTTTTTTTTTTTTAGCTATAGGGCATGTATGCTTGCCAGAAAGACAGAGAGAGACAGAAAGTAGAGTTGAATTAGTTATAAATGCATATTGCAAAGTCTAGGTCAATCACTAGGAAAAAGCCCCAAAATCAAGGAAGCATAACTGATATGCTAAGAAAGGAGAGAAAATGCAATTATATAAAATTATCAACTGGGGCCAGCAGTGGCGTGGTGAAGGTGCTGGACTCTCCCACATGGCTGACCACGGTTCAAGTCCTGGGCCTGGCGGCTTGCTTTCTCACTTACCCTCTCTCCCTCTCTGTCTCTCTCTGATCAAATTAAAATAAAATGAATGAATAAATAAAATTTAAAAAAACCATCAACTAAAGCCACGAAAGGCAGAAAAAGAGTGGAAAACAGAAAAAAAAAAAAAAAAAAAAAGACAAGGACAACAAATATAAAAAAGTAAAAACTAGGGACCAGCAGATGGAGTAATGGTTGTCACTGAACTCCACGTAGTTGACTGCAGTTTGAGTCCTGAATCCAGTGGCTTAACACTCACACATGTGCGTAGCCAAAATCCCAAGAGGAGAATGGAGGAGAAGGGATTGCAGCATGGACATCCCTCCTGGGGGGTGATTTCTTGCTTTCTATCTCTCTGTCTCTCCAGCAAGCATACATGCCCTATAACAAAAATCTCTCTTGAAAAAAATATATTAATCTAAGTATATCAATAATTACTTTAAACATCAATAATCTAAATATACTGATTAAAAGACAGATTGTCAGAATGGAACAAAAAACAAGATCCCAATATATGTTGACTACAAAATTTTACTTTAGACATAGTACGCTAATATTAATCCAAAGGAAGTGGAAATTGCTATATTAATTTCATGCAGCAGACTTCAGAGCAAAGAAAGTTATTAAGGATATGGGAACCAGTAGGTGGCATGGTGGTTAAGGTGCTGGACAGTCCCACATGGCTGACCATGGTTTGAGTCCTGAACCTGGTAGCTTGCTTTCTCACTTTCTCTCTCTGTGTCTCTCTATCTTTCTCTGGTCAAATTAAAATAAATGAATGAATAAATAACATTAATAAATTCTTTGAAAAAAATAAAGTTATTAAGGATAAAGAGAGGAATTACATAATAATAAAGAGGTGAATTC
Organism: Tupaia belangeri chinensis; assembly: GCF_000334495.1. Classification (NCBI taxonomy): domain Eukaryota; kingdom Metazoa; phylum Chordata; class Mammalia; order Scandentia; family Tupaiidae; genus Tupaia; species Tupaia belangeri. The sequence continues at coordinate 3,379,477 of NW_006159550.1, read as the reverse complement.
TATCAGAAGACATAATAATCCTTTTTTAAAATTAATTTTTAGTTTTTCTGATAGGACGCATGAGCTAGCCAGAGAGAGAGAGAGAGAGAGAGAGAAAGTGAGGAAACCCCCCCCCCAACCCCAGTGGGATGGCCATGCTGCAATCTCTTCTTCTCCATCCTCCTCTAGGATTTTTGGCATGCCTACAGACATGTGTCTTTCAAATTGCCAGACCCAGGTCTCAAGCCACACAGTCAGCCATGTGGGATCCAGCTGCCTTAACCACCACTCTACTGACTGGCCTCATAATAATCCTTAATGTGTATGGGAGCCTAACAATAGAGTTTAAAATAGTATAAGTCAAAAACTAATAGAATACAAAGAGAAATAGATGAATTTACTATTATAGTTGGAGACTTCAATACCCCCATCAGAAAACTAGTGACAGAAAACCAGTAAGAACATAGTTTATTGGGAACCAGCAGTTAGCGTAATGGTTATGTCGCTGGACTCCCACGTAGTCGACAGCGGTTTGAGTCCCGGACCCGGTGGCTTAAAACTCACGCCGGGTGCGTGTGCGTACGTGCCCAAGATCCCGAGAGGAGAATGGAGGAGAAGGGATTGCGGCGTGACCATCCCCCCTGGGGGGTGATTTCTGGCTTTCTGTCTCTATGTCTGTCTGGCGAGCACACGCGCCCTATAGCGAAAAACCTCTCCAAAAAAAAAAAAAACCAGTTTAGTTCAATAGCACCATCAATCAATTAAACATAATTGACATCTATAGATTACCTTATCTGACAGCAGTAAAATATTCATTCTCACAACAATTACGTGGAACATACAGCAAGATAGACCACAATTAGATCCATAAAACACACCTTAAGAAATTTAAAAGTATGCAATGTCTGCTCTCTGATCACAATAGAATTAAACTAGAAATCAACAACAGAAAGAAAGGTGGAGGAGCCAGCAGGTGGCGCACAGTGGATAAGGCACACTGGACTCCCACATGGTCAACTGCAGTTTGAGTCCTGGACCTGATGGCTTGCTTTCTAACTTTCTCTCTCTTTCTCTATGTCCTTCTGGTGAGTGCACATGCTCTATAGGTAATTAAAATAATAAATAAATAAATAAACAAACAAACAAACAAATTAATTAATTAATTAAACAAGTCTTAAAAAAAAAAGAAAGAAAGAAAGGGGGAAAATTCCAAAACAGCTGGGGAGTAAATAATACACTTCTAAATAACATATTGGTCAAGAAGAAATTTAAAGAAAAATACAGGTTATAAAAATTTGGAAAATGCAGCAAAAGTAGTATTTAGAAATTTATTGTATTGATGCTTATGTTAGAAAAGAAGATCTGAAATTAATAACCTAAGTTTCCATCTTGGGAAGTTAGAAAACATGGAGCTACTTACATCTAAAGTAAACAGAGAAAAGAAATAATAAAAATTATAGCAGAAATCAATGAAATTGAAAACTGGAACAACAAAGGAATTAGGAAATGAACTTTTTAAATAAAATCAATAAGCCTCTAGCCAGGCTAACAAAAAATAGAACATTGATTACTACTACCAATGAAAGAGGAGCTATCACTACAAATCCAAGGATATTAAAAGGATAAAAGGGATACTATAAACAATTCCATATAGTCACAAATTTGATATCTTTGACAAGATAGACCACCAATTTCTTGAAAGACGCACTATGCCAAAACTCATAAAGGAAAAGCCAGATGATCAAAATAGGCCTGTATCCACTAAAGAAATTGAATCAGGGGCCAGAAAGTGACATGGTGATTGAGGCGCTGGACTCCCATATGGCCAACTATGATTCAAGTCCCAGACCTGGCAGCTTGCTTTCTCACTTTCTCTCTCTCTCTCACACACCTGTGCCCAATAGCAAATTTTAAAATGGTAACATTAATAAATAAAACTAAACAAATAGTTCTTTTTAAAAATTGAATTAATAATTAATAACCTTCCAAACAGAAAGCACTAGATTCAGATGGGTACACTGTTGATTCAATTTTTAATGATCTCTTTCAGAGGATAAGAAGCAGAGGAACATTTCCTAATTCATTCTATGAGGCCAACATTACCCTAATGTGAAAAAAAAAATAGCCAAAGACATTATAAGAAAACTACAAATCATAAATACAAAAATCCTCAAGAAATATTAGCAAACAGAATTCGACAGTGTATTGGGGCCAGCTCACCAACTTGCCAGCTCCATGGTGCAGCAGTAACGTGCTGCTCACAAGAAGCTGGATCCCATATTGAGACTGCAGTTCAGAACCCCAACCTGGTTAGCCTGAAACTAACTGGGCATGCATGCAAATGCCCAACATCTGATGAGCTAGAGGACTGGAGGAAGGGGATCACAGAATAATTGACCTTGTGGAGGTGTTCATCTCTCTCTCTTCTTATGCCTACACAGAAGCTCTTTCATGACTAAAGAGAAATATTTTTAATTAAAAAAATCCAACAATGTATATAAATAATTATAGGGTCAGTCTCATGGTGTGATAGTTGAGTGTTGTGCATTGGAGGCTGTATCTCGCATGGCTAACAATGGTTCAAGTCCCAGCCCTGGTTACTTGACAAACACACTGGGTGCATGTGCATGTATGCCCAAGATCCTACAGGATGGAAAAATGAAGGAAAGATGATCGTGTATGACTACCCACTATTGTGTAGTACTTTCTCTCTCTCTCTCTCTCTCTCTCTCGCACATATACCATTTGGCAAAAATAAAAAGAATTACACACTATGACCAAGTAAGCAAGGCTAGTTTGATATCTGAAAATTAATTAATGTGATCCATCTCATCAATAGGCCAAAGGGGAAAAAAAAATCACATAATCATATCAATAGATGCAGAAAAAGTACTTAACAAAATTCAATATCCAGGGACGATAAAAACTCTGTAAACTAGGATTAAAGGGGAAATTTCTTCAACTCCATTAAAAAAAAAAACTACAGAAAAAAATCTAGTTAACTTTATACTGAATGGTGAAAAACTAGGAGCTTTCCTACTAAGATGAAGAACATAACAATATTTTCCATTCTCATGACTCCTTTTCAACATTACTGTAAGTCCTAGTTAATGTAATAAACAATAATGGAATAAGAAAATGAAATAAAAGGAGTACTGATTGAAAAGAAAGAAATAAAACTGTTTTTGTTTGCAGATGACATACTTGTTTATGTGAAAAATCCAAAAGAATCAATGGCAAAAAAATGATTTAACCAATAAGCAATTATAGTGGGAGCCGGCACGTGGAGTGGTAGTTAAGGGTGCTGGACTCCCACATGGCTGACCACAGTTCGAGTCCCAGACCTGGTGGTCTGCTTTCTCTCTCTCTGTCCCTCTCTGGTGGAATTAAAATAAATAAATAAATAAGAGTTAAATAAAAATAATTTAAAAAACTAAACAGTTATAGCAAGACAGCAGAATACAAGGTTATTATGCAAGATCAATCACTTTTCTACATACTAGTAATGAATAAGTGGAATTTGAAATAAAAAATACAATACCATTTACACTAACACCAAAATAATACAGTACTTTGCTATAAATCTACAAAATATGTATAAGATCTATATGAGTAAAATTACAGAACTGAAGAAAGAATTCAAAGAAAAATGACAAGGAGAGATAGTCTATATTCATGGATAGGAAGACTCAATATTGTCAAGATGTCAGTTCTTTCCAACTTGATTTATAGATCATCACAATCCTAATAAAAATTCTGACAAGTTATTTTGTAGATAATGGCAAACTGGTTCTAAAGTTTTTACTACAGCTATTCATTATTGTAGGATAAGAGCAAAGTTGGAGAGCAGACACTACCGGATTTCAAGACTAATCACAGGGCCCAGATGGTGACACAGAGGTAAAAATCTAATGCTTTTTGAGGCTGACTCAAATGGGAAAGTTCTAGGCTTATGACTGTTAACCCCTCTGAGTACATGCCCATGGTCCAGGGCTAGCTGAAGCTGGGAGTGGATTGTGCCATTGAGAACTCGGGAGTTGTTTTTCTTTTTTTAATCCCCAACTCTCTCTCTCTCTCTGTCTCTGTCTCTGTCTTTCTCACTCATGGAAGAAAAAAATGAATTAAAAAAAAAAGACATATTATGGGCTGATCCTTTGACATGGGGGTTAAGAACCTCCTTTTCAGTATTGGCCTGTAATGAGCACTTACATGGGACATGAATATTTCCATAGTTTGTGCTCATTCCAAAAGTTTCATACACATCTCTGCCTCAGATCTCCTTGCCACTGATTTTTCAAAATTAATTCTTTTTTTCCCCAAGAATTTTTTGCTATAGGGCACGTGCACTTGCCAGAAAGACAGAGAGAGATAGAGAGACAGAAAGCAAGAAATCACCACACCACAATCCCTTCTCCTCCATCCTCCTCTCAGGATCTTGGGCATGCATGTGCATGCACCCAGAATGAGTTTAAGCCACTGGGTCTGGGACTTGAACCACGGTCGGCTATGGGAGTCCATTGACATAACTATTATGTTATCTGCTGGTCTTCAAAATTAATTCTTTCAAGTCCCTGGCCAAATGAGTAGTTTGTCCTCTAAGCTATCTTTTCTTCCACATGAAGTGAACAAGTAGATGCAGCGTTCTGCCCATAGGGGTTTCCCTCTCTGGGTCACTCTTTAGTGGAGTGATGGAGAGTAGCAGCCAACCCCTTCCAGTTGCCCATGTCCCAGTAGATACATCCATCAGTACACTTGGTCTATGTTTCTTTCTCTGTTAATCTGCCACATGGAACTCTCACAACGGCCTTGGTGTGGAGTGAGAAAGAGGTGACAAAACAGTAGAAGCTATGGGATGGAAGTTTGTACTACCTGCTTATGCAGATTACTGTGTCTTCCAAACCTGCTTACAAGTCTGGGCATATCATTTCCATTTTACAGGAAGTCAGCTGTACATATTCAAATTTTATGTTTTGGTGTAGCACTTAATACCCAGTTGAAGATGGGCAGTTTGAGTCATAAGTATCTGTAGGGATAAGTAGCAATGTGTGAGGTTTTTTTTTTGGAGAGGTTTTTGCTATAGGGCATGTGCGCTCGCCTGAAAGACAGAGAGAGACAGAGAGACAGACAGAAAGCGAGAAATCACCTCCAGGGGGGATGGCCACACCGCAATCTCTTCTCCTCCATTCTCCTCTCAGGATCTTGGGCACACACACACATGTGCCCTGCGTGAGTTTAAGCCACCAGGTCCTGGACTCGAACCGCGGTCGACTACATGGGAATTCAGCGACATAGCCATTACGCTAACTGCTGGTCCCTGTGAGGGTTTGTTTTTGAAATAGAGAAGAGTAGAAGTCCTCTGGGAGCTGAGTCCTTTCCTTGAAGGATGCAGCCAGCCTGTGGTGACTTCTTAGAGAGAGAGAGAGAGCTGGAAGAATAAACATCCCAACTTCACTCTTCTGCTTCCCTGGTCTCTTGGGTTCATAAATTGAACCCAAGTGTAATCTAGAGAACAAGAGGTTTGTTGAAGATTGTAGAAAATAAAAGCCACCTTTCAGGGCACAGAGCAGGTGGATAGTGGATCTGGATGGGTAAGTATCCTACACAGGTAAATATAATCAAGAGAGGGATAAGGGAATTCAGAAAGTAGAAGGGTCTATCAAGTGGCATAGTAGTTAAGGCACTAGACTCCCATATGGTCAACCATGGTTCGAATCCCAGACCCAGTGGCTTCATGCCAGTTACGTGTGTGTGCATGCCCAAAATCCTGAGAAAAGAATGGAGAAGGGACTGTGGCATGGCCATCTGCCCTGGAGGGTAATTTCTCACTTTCTATCTCTCTGTGTCTGGTGAACACACATGTCCTATAGCAAAAATCTCTCTCTCAAAAAAAAGGAAAAGAGAATAAAGTAGAAGATCATAAACTTTAGGTTGGGTAAGAGAAGCGATAGGACATAAGAAGAGGATAGTGAGACAGAGGCAGAATCCTAGGATAGGTTCAAATGGAGGTTACAGAAGTATCTAAGTAGGGATACTAGAGAAAGTTAGACAGAAGGTGCCTATCAGAGAGCAAAATTGCTTAAAATAGAAATTACTGATAGGGAAAAGGTTTAGAGTAGCCCTGTCTGTGATGATGTACATGTTCTACATCTGTCCTGCTAACTGTTGCTACTAGCTACATATGACATTGAGCCACATGGATAGTAGGATTGAGACACTGAATTTTTAATTGTATTTAATTTCAATTTAAATAGTTACACATGGCTAATAGCTGCTGAATTGGACAGTACAGGACTGGAGTATGAGCATGTCAGCTGCTTGGTCAGGAAGCACACTTGGTAGGGCAGCAGTATGGTTTGTATATGTCTCCCAAAGTTCATGACTTGGGAACTTAATACCCCATGGTGATGGGCAAAGGGGGCGGAAGTCATCCAAGTGTTAAGCAAGTCAGGCTTCCTGACTCATTTTTGTTTCTTTTATTTTTAATAATTATTTATTTTATTTATTATTACTATTATTTAATTTTCTATAGGGCATGTGTAATCCTGAGAGAGAGAGAGAGAAAGCAAGCAAGCCACCAGGCCTGGCACTCAAATCACTATCAGCAACATGAGAGTCTAACATGCCTTAACCACCATGCCACCTGCTGGCCCCAAGAAGTGGACCTTTAAGGGGTGAATGGACTAATGACATTATCATGGGAGTGGGCTCCTGATAAAAATTCAGTCCAATTTCCCCTCGGTCAGTCTTATGTGCTCACTTGCCCTTCTACCTTCTGTTTTTGCAAGTTTTGTTTTGCTATAGGATAATACATCACAAAGACTTTCATCAGATGTTGGCGCCATGCTCTTGGGCTTCCCAACCTCCAGAACAGTGAGCCAAATAAGCTTCTTTTGCTTATGAATTACCCAGTTTGTATTTATAAATTACCCATTAACAGACTGTGGTAGTCTGTTATAGCAGCAGAAAACAGTGAAATAGGCAGGAAAGAGGGATGGAAAGAAGAAGGGAGAAGCAAACCAAATGCTGCAGAGGACAGCAGGTAAGTCAGACCAAAGCCAGGTCCTCACCCCATGGGAGTGGTGTTAGGACACCAGATAAGCTCCACTGACCAAGAGGCCAAAGTCCAGCGGTAGGACTGGATGGAACCAAGTGAGTCTGAATGGTGCAAAAACTCAGTATGGCATATTGTGAAAGACCTTGGGCAAGTAACCTAAGCACTTCGAGCTTTAGTTCCCTCTCTGTAAAATGGAAAATGTGCTCATATGCTGGCACAGATCATTTATACATATTTTCTCAATGTTATTACAAGAGTTTCATAAAATTAAGGCAGTTATCATTCTTGCCATTTCACAAATATGAAAATCAAGGCAAAGAGAGATTAAATATTGTTTAAAAATGGCAAAGCCAGTGTTTATCTAACCCTTAGCCTCTAAATTCTTCCACCATACTACACTTTCCCTTGAGATTTCATCAAGGATTAAATTTCAAAACTTAAGAGAGAAAGATTAAGGCATGAAAGTGAGTTAAAAGTTATACATAGGGGGGACCAGCAGATGGCATAGCAGTTATGTCCCTGGATTCTCATATGGCGACCACAGTTTGGGTCTCAGACTCAGTGGCTTGAAAATCATGCCAGGCATGTGCGCATTCATGCCCAAGATCCCAAGAGGAGAATGGAAGAGAAGAGACTATGGCATGGCCATCTCCTCTGATGGGTGATTTCTCACTTTCCCTTTCACTATGTTGGTCCATCCCTTTCTCCAGCAAGCGCACATGCTCTAAGGCAAAAACCTCTTTTAAAAAAAGTTATACACGGGTATAGGGTAAATTATATGCAATATGGTGTCTAACAATATGCAATTCTAAAAAAATTTAATTACTTTTTTATTGAGAGATTTTTGCTATAGGATAACCGTGCTACCTGGAGAGACAGAGAGAGGCAGACAGACTGTAAGTGAGAAATCACCCCCAGAGGGAATAGCCACACCACAATCCCTTCTGCTCCATTCTCCTCTCAGGATTTTGGGCATGCGTGCACACATGCCCAGCCTGAGTTTAAGCTAGCGGTCTGGGCATTGAACCGTGGTCAACTATGTGGGAGTCCAGTGATGTAACTATTTTGGTCCTAAATTCTAAATTTATTTTAAAATAAAATATATGTTAGAAGCAGTTTACAAGATTAGTTTTAGACTTAGGAAAAAGGTGCTGTTCTGAGTTAATTTATTTCTACTGAGTTGTAGTGATCTGTTCAAGGCATAAATCCCAAGATCCAGTTTCCTTAAAAATTGTCAGGGCATCCAATCTCATTCACCAGGCAAGCTCAACAGGAGAGCTGCTATCATTGAGATCACACTTGCTCCAACTTGTCAAGACCTACCTCTGTGTTTTCCTCTTGCCAAAAACCAGGCTCAACTATCATGACCTCTAATCCCTTGGATCCAGCTGCCCTGCAGACTGTTAGTACCTAAGTCACATAGCTCTCACATAGCTCCCATGCACAGCTACCTCACTCAAGACACGAGTGTTCCAAGGAAAAAAAAATGTAACAGAGGGATTAATTAAGTAAAGACGCTCCATGCTATGAGTAGGGCTTAGTAATTATATTGAACTGTTCATTTTTTGCACTTTATATAAATACAGAGAACTATCAAGACTTTTAAAAATAGAGTTATTACTTTCTAGCCTTCAAACTCTCTGAGTAAGACGATATGGGAATGACGTTAATGGGGCTGTGGCAGGCAGAGCCCTTTAAAGAAGTCTGTCAGTTTCCAGAAACACAGAGTAGAGAGAAGCCAGTCCCTAACTGAAGACTTTTCATCAGACCATGGAAACAGAAACTGGCACCTGTTAACAGAGTTATGATCCTAAGAAACTAATCCTGGAGGGGGAGGAAGTCAACCAAGTGTCAACAAGTCAGGCATCCTGGACCCCCGGGGCCTGCCGATTATGAAAGAGACCACAGGGGTGCTGCCTGTCCAGACTTACTCTCCTCATCCTAACCCAGAATGTGGGCAGGCCCAAAAGGTACCACGTTAACCAATATTGGTTCCTATCATGGGGATCGAATGGTGGGCTACCACCGATATAAACACATGAGTTATCTCTTAAGGATATTTTTTTCATTTGTTTGTTTGCTGTAGGAAGAAGAATCTCAAATATGTTAAATTCTAGAATAGTGGGGTCGGCAGGTGGCATAGTGGATAAGGGTGCTGGACTCTCACGTGGCTGACCATGGTTCGAGTCTCGGACCTGGTGGCTTGCTTTCTCACTTTCCCTCTCTTACTCTCTCTCTCTCTGTCTTTCTGGTCAAATTAAAAAAAAATAAAATGAATGAATAAATAAAATTAAATAAATAATTCTTAAAAAAAATTCTAGAATAGTAGAATGCTGTTTAAACAAATTTCAGATAGACCTTCCACCGAGAGAGAGAACAGTGCTGAACAGAGGAAGCATAAACACATTACGACTTCATGTTCTTGTGCCCAGCATGGTGCCCTCCATGGATACAGTAGAAACTTTACAAATTTTTGTCACCAATGTTGATAACAAGAAAAGGCTTGATTTTTTTTAAAAATTAGGGCCCAGGAGGTGGCGCAAAAGTAGCACAATGCTGAGATGCTTGCCCTACATGGATGGCAAGTTCATATCCTGAGGCCTCCCTGTACACTCTAGATAGACATACACAGGCATGCAGTCTGGACTGGCTGAGGCAGGGGGTGGATTACATCATGAAAACCCTATTGCGGGTGCTCAGCTCTCTCTTTTTCTCCTTCTCTCTGATAGAAGATAAGTAAACCTAAAATAAAAAGTATGTCCTAGGTTTCCTGAAGTGATGGTCAGGGCATAAAAACATGCATCTTTGACTTTATGTTGTCTCATGAGGCATTAACTGGCTTTCCTTTCACAAACAGCTGTGAATTTTTTTTTAAATTTTTTTTATTATAGTGCATGTGTGCTCGTGTGCTCGCCAGAAAGACAGAGACAGAGAAACAGAAAGCGAGAAATTACCCCCCAGGGGGGATGGCCACACTGCAATCCCTTCTCCTCCATTCTCTCAGAATCTTGGGCACGCATGCACACGCGCCTGGCATGAGTTTAAGCCACCGGGTCTGGGACTTGAGAACCGTGGTCAACTACATGGGAGTCCAGTGACATAGCCATTATACCAACTGGTGGTCCCCGAAAAATGTTTTTAAACTATTGTGTCTTCTTTATTCTCATTTCATCTCCTCTTCTTTCTCCAATATTCACAAATATCACTTAAGTTTCTGTTCCATACTAGTTGTGTGATGTTGATAAAATTATATATTTTCTTTTAATTTTATTTCTACATCTGTGAAACAGAGATGATAATAATATTTACCTCATGGGGTGCTGAAAAGTAAATGAGTTATTGTCTGTAATGTCTTCTGCAAGATTCTTAGAGTACTATAACTAGCCACTATTGGGTTTAAAAAACATGCAAACATGGCAGTTAAGTTTTGCTGATCATATTTAAAATTTATTATTATTTTTAAAGATGTTTTTGCTATAGGGCACGTGCGCTCGCCAGACGGACAGAGAGACAGAGAGACAGAAAGCCAGAAATCACCCCCCAGGGGGGATGGCCACACTGCAATCCCTTCTCCTCCATTCTCCTCTCAGGATCTTGGGCATGCACGCACACGCGCCTGGCGTGAGTTTTAAGCCACCGGGTCTGGGACGCGAACTGCAGTTGACTACATGGGAGTCCAGTGACATAGCCATTACGCTAACTGCTGGTCCCAAATTTATCTTTTTCGAAAGTTAGGAGAAAAAGGGAAAGGTGCAGAAAATAGTTCATACATATATACACACACACATATACATATATATTTGCACATATATATATACATATATAGGTATATACTTGAGAGTTTTGTAATAGGGCACATACACTTGCCAAAAAGACAGAGACAGAAAGCAAGAGATCACTCCCCCAGGGGAGATGGCTATACCACAATCCCTTCTTCTCCATTCTCCTCTCAGGATTTTGGACACCCACGCACATGCTCCCAGCATGAGTTTCAAGCCACCAGGTCCAGGACTTGAACCATGGTTGACCATGTGGGAGTCCAGTGCCTTAATCACTATGCCATCTGCTGGCCCCATAGTTCATATTTTTTGGAAAGTACTTCAAAAGAAGGTCAGTGACACATGGCCAAGAGCTTTTTCTCGGATTTAGGCCAGTTCAACCTTTTTAAAATTAATTAATTTTAATTTGACCAGAGAGGGACAGAGCGAGAGCAAGAGAGAGAGAGAGAGAGAGAGAGAGAGAGAGAGAGAAAGCTGCCAGATCTGGGACTTGAACTGTAGTTGCCCATGTGGGAGTCTTGCACCCTTAACCACCATGCCACCTCTGGCCCCCTAGTTCAACCTTTTCTAGCCAGTTAGAATTTTTGTTTTTAAGAATCCTGTTAAATCAAAGACCTTTATAAATCTCTATTTTTCAGAACAAATAAAAAAGCTATCAGAAAAAGAATCCTGCAGCATTTCTGGTTTTAGCTGAATCTAAAAAATTGATAGATTCCAATCATCTTTAATCTTTTTTTGTAAAATGGAGCACACTGTTTAACTTTCATGGATCTTGTCATTATCAATAAAGCGTTTGTGCAAGAAAATTCATGCAGTAAGTTTCTACTAATATATCCCGAGAGAAATTTATACATTCAGTCTTCTTAGGTCCAGCTAGTGGCCTGGGGGATAAAGTGACAGGATTCCACATTGCTGATAGTGAAATTCAAGTCCTGGACCTGGTGGCTTGATTTGGCACATGTGTGTGTATGTTCAAAATTCTGAAAGGGCAGAGAGATGGAAGAGAAGGGATTGTGGTGTGACCATATCCCACCCAATGTGGGAATTTAGCACCTTAACCACCACACTTGCTGGTCCAATTTTTAAAAATTTCTTTTATATTTTATTTTTAAAAATTTGGGAACCAGCAGATGGTGTAATGGTTATGTAGCTGGACTAAGACAGGTTTGACTGCGGTTTGAGTCCTGGACCCACAGCTTGATACACTCCAGGTGCGTGTGTGTGTGCATGCCCAAAATCCTGAGAGGAGAATGGAGACCGCAGCATGGCCATCCCCTTAGGAGGTGATTTCTTGCTTTCTGACTCTTAGTCTCTCCAGTGAGTACTCATGCCCTACAGCAAAAATCTCTCAAAAAATTTTAAAATGTCTCTCTGTCTCTTTATGGTGAGTACATGTGCCCTATGGCAAAAACCTTAAAAACAAATACTATCATGGGGCTGGTCCTGTGCTCTAGTGGTTAAGGGAGCCGGATTCCACATGGCTGACTATTCTGTTCAAATCCTAGCTTTGATGTCTTAAAATCCATGCTGGGCATGTATGCATGTATGCCTAAAATTCTGACAGGATGGAGAAATGGAAAAGGGATTGTGGGGCAACCACAGTCACTGGGGAGTACCTTCTCTTTCTCCCTGACTTTGTCTCTCTCCTCTCTCTGTGGTTAGTGCACGTGCTCTTTGGCAAAATTAAAAAAGAAAGAAATGGCTGTGTTGCTGGACTCCCATGTAGCCGACTGCAGTTTGAGCCCTGGGCCCAGTGGCTTAAACTCACATTGGGCACATATGTGTGAGTGCCCAAGATCCTGGGAGGAGGATGGAGGAGAAGGGGTTGCAGCGTGACCATCCCCCCTGGGGAGTGATTTCTCGCTGTCTCTCTGTCTCTGTCTGTCTGGCGAGCCCATGTGCCCTATAGCAAAAAAAAAAAAAAGAGTATAGGTCCCTTAATTACGCAATTATTCATGACATATAGCATGACTAATGATTTCAAATAATAAATCCAAAAGATCAAACCATACAGATTGCACAAGGGGAAAATCATCTCTGAAACAACACTCAGATTATCATGCAATTCTTGTTTTTATAAAAACCTACTAATACATTAGCAAGATAAATTTACATAGAGTTTGCAAGTTGAATTATATTTTGGTAGCTATTCAAGATTGCTGGGATGTTTCTGAGAGAAATTAAAATTGGATTAAACTTGAAATTTTGTTATATATAATTTCCTTCCCCCTAAGACACTTAGGAAAACTGGAAAATATTGAGACTTTCTCCCTCAATCTGTTTTCTCCAGGTCACCTTTTTGGCCTTCTCTATCAGCAACCTAATCAATCCAAATGCTGGTCCTTGAACTCCTGAGCTTAGAGTTTCTTTTTTTCCCAGTTCTCTTTTATGGATAAGTAGGTGTCAGGTTTAGGTTTCACCTTGGGTCTGCTCTTTTCCAGGGAGGTACCTTGTCCATCCCTCCAAGGTTGGATTGTATATCACCTTGGATATTTTGACAGCATCAGATTGGGTAACTCATTGTAGTTTGGTTTCTTTACCTGTTATCATCTATGTTAATTTTACTAGTGGACTTATAGTTTATGACCATGAAAGCTGATCTTACTGAGAAAGTTTCTTCTTCTTTTTCTTTCTTTCTTTCTTTCTTTTTTTTTTTTTTTGGAGAGGTTTTTGCTATAGGGCGCGTGCGCTCGCCAGAAATAGAGAGACAGAGAGATAGAAAGCGAGAAATCATCCCCCAGGGAGGATGGCCACGCCGCAACCCCTTTTCCTTCATTCTCCTCTCGGGATCTTGGGCACAGACGCACACGCGCCTGGCGTGAGTTTAAGCCGCCAGGTCCGGGACACGAACCACAGTCGACTACCTGCGAGTCCAGCGACATAGCCATTACGCTAACTGCTGGTCCCCTTCTTCTTCTTTTCAATGACTTCGGTTCTCAGCTTATTTATAAAATGGACAAATCCTGAGCCTGGTGAATAATCAAGCCTCCGCCTGTTCTACCTAACCCCAACCCTGCCCCAGAATCCTTTACAGTTCAATTTCGTCTTCCTACTTCCCAAAGGAGATGTCCCAGCTTTACCACCATAATTACACAAAACAGAAAAAAAGATATTTTACTAAGGAAAAAGGATTAATAGAAAAATGTACTCATAAACAAATCTCTTAACTTTCCTGGGATTTGAACTGCAAGCAGTCATGTGGGATCCACATTTTGCATGTGACCTCTGCACCATGGGGCCAACCCCCCATGTTTCATAAACTTTTGTCAATATCTCATGACTCCCTTACTATTTTGTCAGACCAGGATATTGGATTTTTTTTTCACTTGTTCCTCTACCTCTTCTCTCTCTCTCTCTTTTTTAAAGAGAATTTTACCCTTTTTTTGGAGAGGTTTTTGCTATAGGGTGCTTGCCAGAGAGATAGAGAAAGACAGAGAGACAGAGAGACATCACCGCTTGGGAGATGGCCACAATCTCGTCTCCTTTATTCTCCTCCTGGGATCTTGGACATGCAAGCACATGTGCATGGAGAGATTTTGAAGCCACTGGGTCCGGGTCTTGAAATTAAAAATTTGCAAAATTATAGTTTATAAAAGTTAAAAACTTTGGGAACCAGTAGGTGGCATGGTGGCTAGGAGATCTGGACTCCCACAAGGCTGACCACAGTTTGAGTACCAGACCTGGTGGCTTGCTTTCTCACTTTCCTCCTCCTCCTCTTCTCTCTCTCTCTCTCTCTCACTGTGTCCCTTTCTGGTCAAATAAAAATAAATAAATAAATTTAGTTAAATAAAATAATTGTTTTTTTTTTTTTTTTGGAGAGATTTTCACTGTAGGGC
>NW_006159550.1:3347425-3364688 GCF_000334495.1 Tupaia belangeri chinensis | reverse complement strand
AGTTTTAAGCCACCGAGTCCGGGACACGAACCACGGTCGACTACGTGGGAGTCCAGCGACATAGCCATTACGCTAACTGCTGGTTCCCAATAATTGTTTTTTTAAGAACATTAAGATGGAGCCGGCAGGTGCCGTGGTGGTTAAAGGCGATGGATTCCCACATGGCTGACTGTGGTTCGAGTCCCCGACCTGGTGACTTGCTTTCTACTTTCCCTTTCTCTCTCTCTGTCTTTGGTCAAATTTAAAAATAATAATAACAAATGGAAATAAATAAATAGTTCTTTAAAAAAACAAGTTAAGGGGGGCCAGCAGGTGGTGTGGTGATTGGGGGCACTGGACTCCCACATGGCCAACCATGGTTCAACTCCTGGCCCTTGTGGCTTGCTTTCTCACTTTCCTCTCTATCGTTCTGTCCCTCTCTGGTCATATTATTTATTACTAAACAAATAATAAATAAAGCTAAATAAAATAATTTTTTAAAAAAGTTAAGGGACCAGCATATGGCATAATGGTTATGTCACTGGACTCCCACATAGTAGACCACGGTTCGAGTCCTGGACGCAGTGGCTTAAACTCATGCCAGGTGCATGTGCACATGTGCCCAAAATCCCAAGAGGAGAATGGAGAAGAAGGGATTGCAGTATGGCCATCGCCACTGGGGGTTGATTTCTCGCTTTCTGTCTCTCTCTTTCTCCAGCAAGCACACATGCCATATATAAAAAAATCTCTCTCAAAAAAAGAAGGTAAAAACTTTGAGCACAGGTTGATGATGCAGTTGGTAGCAAACTGAAGTTCAGTGCTGGAGGCCACAAGGCTGACTGAGGGTTCAAATTCTTGGGTTGGCCTAAAAACAGACCAAGTGTGTGCATGTGCCCAGGATCTTGAGGAACTATAGGGTGGGAAAAAGGGATCATCACTTGATGAGACCCTGTCGAGGGTGTTATTCTCTCTCTCTCTCTCTCTCCCTCTGACTCTTTCACTAATTAAAAAAACAAAAAACAAAAAAACAAAAAAAAAAAAACAAGACCTGAGATCAGTACAAAAAAAGTTAAAAACTTTTGTTCTGGGGCTAGCTGGTGTTGTGATGGGCTAAGGCAGCTGGATGCTATGGCAGCTGGATGCTATATGAATGACCCCATGGTTTCAGTCCTGGACCTGGCAGCTTGAAAATCACACTGGATGTGTGTGCATACATACCCAAAATCCTGAAAGGAGAAATGGAGACGAGAGTGAGGTGTGATCATCCCCATAAGGGTGCTTTCTCACTTTCATGCACTCTCTCTCTCTGTCTGTCTTTCTGGTGAGCACACATATCCTTTAGCAAATTAAAACAACAAAACTTTAGTTCTATAAGAGATTCAAAACACAAGCTTCAGCAAGGGAGAAAGTATTTGCAAAACACCTATATGGTAAAAGACCTGTATCCAAAATAAACAAAGAATTCTTAATGCTCTACCTTTTTAATTTTTTTTGGAGAGGTTTTTTTTGTTTTTTGTTTTTTGTTTTGTTTTGTTTTTGCTATAGGGCGCATGCGCTCGCCAGACAGACAGAGAGACACACAGAGACAGAAAGCGAGAAATCACCCCCCAGGGGGGATGGCCATGCCACTATCCCTTCTCCTCCATTCTCCGCTTGGGATCTTGGACACGCACGCACACGCGCCCGGCATGAGTTTAAGCCACCGGGTCCGGGACTTGAACCACGGTCGTCTACGTGGGAGTCCAGTGACATGGCCATTATGCTAACTGCTGGTCCCCCTCTACCTTTTTAATTAAAAAAAAAATTTTTTTTAAGGTTTTTGCCATACGGTGTAAGTGCTCACTGGAGAGTGACAGACAGGGGAGAAGTGAGAAATCACCTCCCAGGGTAGATGGCCATAGTGCAATCCTTTTTCCTCCATTCTCCTCTCAGGATTTAGGGAACACACACACATGCTTGGCATTATTTTTAAGTCATCGGGTCCAGGATTTGGAGTTGTACATGTGGGAGTCCAGGGCCTTAATCACCATGCTCCCTGCTGGCCTCACAGTCTACTTTTTTTGATGGACAAAGATCTTAAAAAAAAACAAGCAATATTATACCAAAGAAAATATACAGATGACAAATAAGCATATGGAAAAATGCTTGAGAGCATACAGAGATAGAACACAACAAATCACCCCCCCCCAGAGGGGGTGTCCACACCGCTGTCCTTCTCTCAGGATTTTGGGCACATATGCACACATGCCCGGGTTGTGCTGCCAGATCCAGGACTCAAATCATGGTTGGCCACGTGGGAGTCCAGGGCCTTAACTACTCTTCCATTTGCTGGTCCCGGTTCGGCAATTTCTTTCTTTCTTTCTTTTTTTAAGATAATTATCTTATTTAACTTTATTTATTTATTTATTTTAATTTAACCAGTAAGGGACAGAGTAAGGGGGTGGGAGAGTGGGGAGAGAGCAAAAAAGCAAGCTGCCAGGTTCAGGACTCAAACCAGGGTCAGCTATGTGGGAGTCTAACACCCTTAACCACCACGCCACTTGCCAGCTCCCAGTTTGGCAATTTCTTACAAAGCTGGAAATAAACTAAACACCATCTTATCATATGATTCAGCAATTGTGTTCATAGATATTTACTCAACTGATTTGAAAAATTATGTCTACACAGAAACCTGCATGCAAATGATTATAGCAGTGATTCACAATTATCGAAAATTGGAAACAACCAGTTGTCTTTCAATGGGTAAATGTTTAAACAAACTTTAATACAACGGAATTACTGATAAAATGAGCTATCAAACTAATTTGATAAAAGAATTATATCCAAAATATACAAAGAATTCTTAAAGCTCAACCATAGCAATCTACTTTTTTTTTTTTTTAAGGTTCTGCCATAGGGTGTGTGTGCTCACTGGAGAGAGACAGAGACAGTAAGAGGGTAATTAGGAAATCACTATTATCCTAAATATACAATACTAAGTGAAAGATATCTGTCTGAAATGAGTAAATATACTTTAATTACAATTATGAGACATTCTGGAAATAATAAAACTATAGCAATGGAAAAAGATCAGTGGTGCCCAGGGTTTGAGGAACACGAGGGAGGGTTAAATGTAGGATGCACAGGGGAATTTTTTAGGGCAATGAAATTATTCTGTATGGCTACATGAATGCTCATAGAAATTTTATTTAACAGGTCCAAACTGAAAACAGCTCAATGTTCAATCATAGGTGAATAAACACATTGTGGTATATCTATACAATGGAGTATTATTCAGCAACAAAAAGCAATGCACTACTGATACAAGCCACAAAATGATGAATCTCAGAAATATGCTGAGCAAGAGAAGCTAGACTATATACTTTATGATTCAATAAGAAATTCTAGAACATGAGAATGAATCTATAATTTGTTGTCAGGGGTAGGGTGGTAGTGGTGGTGATGGTGGTAGGCACTGACTACTGAGAGGCTAAGGAAACTAAAAAAATTGCCATAAAGTGCACGTGTTCGTTCCTCTAAATGGAGACAGAGAGGCAGAGACAGAGGGAGATAGAGTGAGAAGAAGGTAGCCCCTAATGCAGCATGGGCATGCCACCCTTCTCCACTTCTTCCTATCAGGATTTTGGGCATGTACATTTGCCCAGCATGTTTTTAAGCTAATGGGGCCAGGATTTGAACACAGCCATGTAGGATCTGGCTTCCTTAACTACTAGGCTACAGGCTGGTCCCAGAAGGAAATTTTTTACCACATTTTGTTGATCATTTACTTACTGAAGAACATATTGGCTGCTTCCAGATCTGGGCACTTATAAAGAAAGATGCTATAAACATTTATTTGCCAGTTTTTCCACATATACTTCTTTTTCACCACTGATTCTTCAGGCTTATACCAGTTTTTGTTTTCTTTTCTGGCTTATTTCCTTCATAGCTAAGGAAAAAAATCTTTATGTTTTTAATTTTTATTTTTTAATTTGCCAGAGAGCATGCATGTTTGCTGGAGAGAGATAAAGAGGGAGGGAAAGAATGGTCATGTTAAAATCCTCTCTACTCCATTTCTCCCTCCTTTTAGGATCTTGGGCATACATGGACATCCACCCAGCATGTTTTTCAGGCTGCTGGATCTGGGACTTGAAAAATGCAATTGACCACATGGGACCCATCTACCTCGATCACCAGACTACCGGAGGCTTCCCTTTTATCTTGTTTTTCCAAGTCTCAATTTTTATTAGATTCTCACTATTCATTACAATGAACTTTCCTCAAAATTAATACAGAAATTTTATTTCTGTATTAATTGAGCATTTTCCAGTCTCTTAGATTCCTAGGCTCATGGCCATTTCCACAGAATGGTAGAATTGTGTTCTATAATTGAGATTGAAGGACTAGATAACTTTTTTTTTTTTTTACAATGCAAACAAAAATATCAAAGATTTATTCAGTTAATGATTTTGTAATTCCTCTATGCTTAGCTGTGAACTTTTTACATAGAACTTCTAGAATAATCGTATCTGAATTACTGTGTATTCTTTTTGATCACAGAATGAGAATTAAGTTTTCTTAAGAGCATCTCTTAAAACATTACACATAACTTATATGTTTTCATTACTTTTCAAGTCATTCTAGAAGTCCTACATACACATATGGCACAAAACAAGCTGCTCTGTGTGGGAACACATATTTTGCTTTAGTTCTAGACAGCTGTAACAGACAGCTGTACTTTCTTAGTGGCTCTGTGTCTAACACTCTCCTCCTATTTGAGAAAATTTCCCACTGTCTTGACGAGATGCATGTTCTCCTTTTCACTCTGGAACCCTTAGGAGCAGTATCCTGACGCTCTTTACCTCTAGCAACCTGGGAATGGGCATGTGATGTAGGCTCACCCAATGATCAATTTCCCAGGAGTTTGATCCTTGGCCAAACAGCATGAAAATACAGAGATGATGATTTTCTTTTTTCTTTTGTTTTTGGAGACGTTTTTGCTATAGGGCGCGTGCGCTCGCCAGACAGACAGAGAGAGACAGAGAGACAGAAAGCGAGAAATCACCCCCCAGGGGGATGGCCACGCCGCAATCCCTTCTCCTCCATTCTCCTCTTGGGATCTTGGGCATGCATGCACACGCGCCCGATGTGAGTTTAAGCCACTGGATCCGGGACTCAAACCGCAGTCAACTATGTGAGAGTCCAACGACATAGCCATTACACCAACTGCTGGCCCAGAGTTGATGATTTTAATTCACAACAGTGAACAGATAATCTCCAAAGGCATTGAGGAGGTATCCTGAAAAGGCAACAGCAGCAGTGTCCTACAACACAATGGTTGTACCCTTCCCAGGCTATTCCTGCTAAATACTTTCAACTTCTTGGCTGTCTGGGGCCACCTAGGTCTCTATTTTGTCAAGCCTGGTATTATAGCTTCCTGTAAACTTGTGAGATTTGATAGTCTCCAATAATCTTTTTTTAACTTAAGATTGTTAGAATAGCCATTACTTTCCACAAAAGTATTTTAACTGATCAGGAAAATCAACTGATCCATCCATTAGTTCTCCCAATATTTATTAAGTACCTACCTTGCATTGTAGGGCTTAAGAATATGATGGTAAAAACAGACTATTATGGTGAGTAAGAATACAATGATGAATGAGTAGGCATTGCCTCTGTCTTGAAACTGGCACTCTACAAGAAGATACAAACAGGAAGAGATGGTTGAATACATGCATGATGGGGAAAGACACTATTCACCAGAAATAGGTAGAATTTCCCATTGTTACTTTTTCTCTTTGACTTTTTATTTCCACTCTATTTCCTTCACATAATTTTACTATAATGTTATATCGTTATATTCCAACCTTAGTGATGGAAATGGTGGGGGATGTCACATGAAGCTTCAACTGCTAAGTAGATTGGGATTTGAAAATACGTAAAAATTAAACCTAGTTGGGAAGTAAGATGTGGGGTGAGTATTCCAAAAAGAGGGAAAAGTCAGGGAGTGAAAGAGGTATCTTCTTTCACTTCTTCTTTTGAACAGTACCTTCAAAATATTGAAAAGAGGTGCAGAGTTTATTTAAGTAGAGATAGAAAGTAGAGTCTGGAATGATAATTGGGTTTCAGATCATGAAGGGCAATAGGAGTCACATGGAAGTGTTAGCATTCTTTTCTATAAGCAACTGGGAGGAATGAAAGGATTTGAGGCAGAAGTCTCAGTATGCAGAAGCCTGGTGTTGTATAAGAAAATGTTGAAAAATTCAGGGGTGGGAGCAAAACTAATTCATGACTTCAAAGTCAGTTTTTAAAAGAACAATAACAATGTGCTTTCTTTGTGTGGAAATGGTAATAATGAATTTAAGATTATACAGGTTTGCTGAGAATTTTTCTGTAATGGGTTTACTCTGAGTTATGTATTTCCTAAAGGACTAAGAGAATGGCCTTCAGAATTTTTGCTCATACTTGCTAAAATCTAGAGCAGGTGATGTGGTAGTTAAGGCAGCCGGATTTCACATGGCTGACAGCACGGTTTAAGACTCAGACTTGGGGGACCAGCAGTTAGTGTAATGGCTATGTTGCTGGACTCCCATGTAGTTGACTGCAGTTCGTGTCCTGGACCCGGTGGCTTAAAACTCACGCCGGATGAGTGTGCGTGCATGCCCAAGATCCTGAGAGGAGAATGGAGGAGAAGGGATTGCAGCATGGTCATCCCCCCTGGGGGGTGATTTCTTGCTTTCTATCTCTCTGTCTGGCGAGCGCACGCACCCTATAGCAAAAACCTCTCAAAAAAAAAAAAGACTCAGACTTGGTGGTTTGAAAATCACATTGGGCACATATGCATGCATGCCCAAAATCCCTAAAGGAGAATGGAGGAGAAGGACTTGTGATGTGGCTAGCTCTCCTAGGGGATGATTTCTCACTCTCCCTTTCTCTTTCTCTCTCTGGTGAGTGCATGTGCCCTACAGCAAAGTTAAAGAAAAAAGAAAAGTGAAAATAAAACTATGGCATCACTTGTGTATAGGAGGAGAATCAAACTATAGCATTTGACATAATCTATCAATTTTTAAGAAAAAAATGTCATCAACTTTAATAGGAAGAATTTTATGTTACTTTTTCTCTTTGAATTTTTATTTCGAATCCACTTCATCACATAATTTTACCATGTTTTATGTTAATTAGTTTTTTGCTTCAAAGTCTTTTATTGATCACCTTGTCATATGTCCTTCCATAAAAATGTGTATTAAGTTGAGACTTATGAGTGTTAAAATTTTTCTTCTGGATTGAGTCACAATTTCAATTATAAGTAATATGCAATTGATTAAAACAGCAAATACATTTCACACTTTGAAAAACAATTTTTAAACAGTAATTATCTCTGCCCTTTCCCATTTGTTTATGTGTTCATAGATTATTACTCACTGCCGTAATGAGACAGGCTGCCTTAATTTAAAAAGTCTTCATCACACTGATGGTTTGAATGGTGACTTGTTTTATCTTTGTTCTTGCACCTTTGGACAATGTGCCAGTAAGAATGGAGAATGAGACATTTGAGCTGTGAGAAATCCTTTTCAGGGGCTAAGACAACTGAAGAGTTTCTGCTCAGACTTCACCCTCAAGACCCTAGGAACCACCAGATTGATAGGAAACGTAAAGTGCAGGCCCTTTTGAGAAATCATCTGCATTTGAGCTGTGAGCAATTCCTTTCAGGGGTTAAGACAACTAAAGAGTTTCTGTTCAGACTTCACCCTCCAGGTCCCAAGATCTACCAGACTGAGAGAAAAACAGAACTGCAGAGAGATTGTAGATCACCTCCTCCCTCATGCCTCTGAACGCTCAGATATAACTTTAAGAAATTAGGAAGAAATGCATAATTTATCGGATGACCAGAGACTACCACAGAGGCACAAGAAATATGAGAAACCAAGAAAATATCTCTCCCCCAAGAGGAAAGCACAACTCCTCATGCACAGACAGTACAATGGAACTTGTGGAAATGTCAGATAAAGAATATAGAATATTTGTAGTGACAAAGCTAACAGAGATGCAAGAGAAGAGAGACAATGAACTTTAGAAGATGCAGGAGAAAAGAGTCAACAAGTTTCAAGAGGTGCGGAAGTTCTTGCATGAGTTGAAATACACACCATAAAAAATAATCAGGGACCAGCAGATGGTGCAATGGTTACGTTGTTGGACTCCCGGATAATCGACTGAAGTTTGAGTCCTGGACTCAGCGGCTTAAAACTCAATGCATGTGCATGCATTCCCAAAATCCCAAGAAGAGACTAGAGGAGAAGGGATTGCAGTGTGGCCATCCCCCCTGGGGGGTGATTTCTTGTTTTTGTCTCTCTGTCTCTCCAGCAAGCTCATGTATCCTATAGCCAAAAATCTCTCTTAAACAAAAACAAACAAACAAAAAAAGAATCAAATGGAGCTGTTAGAGGTGAAGGCTATAATACAGGAAATAAAAACCTCCCTTGAAAGTATTAAAAGCAGATAAGATAATACAGAAGATTGAATTTCAGATGTAGAAGACAGAACTTCTGTCCTAGAAAATTTCACCAAAAAGAATGAAAAAATAATCCAACAAAATGAAAATGATATACAAGAAATATTAGATACCATTAAACCTGCAAACATCTAGATAATTGGTATCCCAGAAGGTGAAGAAACTAACAAGGGCATTGATAATTTATTCTATGAACTCCTAGAAGAAAACTTTCCAGACCCAGAGAGACACTCAAATATCCAGACCCAAGAAATACAAAAGACCCTGCATACAATCAACCCAAGAAGATCTTCTCCAAGGCACATCATAGCCAGATTGACCAAAACCACAGACAAAGACAAGATTCTAAAATTGGCAAGAGAGAAACATCAAGTTACTTACAAAGGATATTCCACCAGGCTAACAATGGACCCATCATCAGAAACAATGTGGGAAAGGAAAGGATGGGAAAATATATTCAAAGTGTTGAGTGAAAAACAATTTCAAACAAGAATTCTATACCCAGCAAGATTATCCTTTATATGGGAAGAAAAGACAAAAATATTCTCAGATAAACAAAACCTGAAAGAATTTACCAACAGCAGTCCTGCTCTTCAAGAAGTTCTGATAGGTGTGCTATACCAGGAAAACTAAAGACAGACACACAGAAATAAGAGTCCAAAAAACAACCAAGAAAATGGCCAACTTAATGGTAGGAACAAGTCCAGAATTTAATTTTATTTTTTTTTAGAGTTTTTTTTTGCTACAGGGCATGTGCGCTCGCCAGAAAGACAGAGACAGAAAGACATGTGCCTGGCTTAAGTTTAAGCCACTGGGTCTGGGACTTGAACCGTGGTCGACTACATGGGAGTCCAGCAACATAGCCATTACTGTAACTGTTGGTCCCCAGAATTGAATGTTAACTTCTGGAATTTAAATGAAAAGATCAGACCACAACAAAAGAGATTACTTACATGAGACTCAACTGGTGAAAGAGAATTTATGACTTTTGACTAAAACATGACTGATTTTTATTTTATACTTTGTTTTCCACATTTAAGGTTTTATTGTCGTCTCTTAAACTGTTGATACGTTCATCTACCTACTATTCGAACAGAATCCTAACCTTTTTCCTGGCTTTAAGTCTTAAAACATTTTGTGATTTTAATTTATTATGGCTAAAACTTTTCTTGAAATTAAAAAAATACATTAAAAATATCTATTTAATTATTGCAGTAAGCTATATAAACTCAGCTATTTTGTTCTTCAGGTACTAATTAAAAGAGAGACATTAAGAGTGCTTTTTAAATTTTTTTTAAAGAGAGATTTTTGCTATAGGGAGTAGGCACTTGCCAGAAAGACAGAAAGTGAGAAATGACCCCCCAGGGGTATGGCCAGCCCACAACCCCTTCTCCATTTTCCTTTTGAGATCTTGGGCACTGATGCACATGTGCCTGGCATGAGTTTTAAGTTGCTCGGTCCAGGACGCAAACCGGAATTGACTACATGAGAGTTCAGCAACGTTACCATTATGCCACCTGCTTGCTCCTAAGGACTATTTTATTTGTTTGTTGTTTTCAAAAGAATTATTTATTTTCTCCTGTTATTAATTTTTTTTTTTTTTAGATTTTTGTTATAGAGAGGGTGTGCTTACCAGAGAGGCAGAGAGAGAGACAGAGACAAAGAGAGAAATCACCCCCCATGGGGGATGGCCTTGCTGCAATCCCTTCTCCTCCACTCTCTGTCAGGATTTTGGGCACATACGCACATATGCCCACATGAGTTTTAAGCTGCTGGGCCCAGGACTCAAACCATGGTCAACTATATGGGAGTCTAGGAACTTAAGTATTATGCCATCTGTTGGTCCCTTATTTTTTTCGACCAGAGAGAGAGAGAGAGAGAGAGAGAAAGGGAAAGTGAAAAAGCAAGCTGCTAAGTCTGGGACTTGAACTGCAGTTGGCCATGTGGGAGTCTAGCGCTTTAACCACCATGCCACCTGCTGGTCCAGGTTCTATTTCATATAAATTTTCAAGGCTCATTAATTGTAGCATTTATCAGAAATTAATCCCTGGGGCCTGCACATGTGGCTGGATCCCACATGGCTGTGTGGTTCAAATCCTGAACCTGCCAGCTTGAAAAACACACTGGGCATGTGTATGTACATGAATAAAATCTTGAGACAATAAAGAAGAAGTGATTGTGGTATGGTCATCCTCCCTGGGGGATTCTTTCTTTTTATTTCTGTCTCTCCCTAGTGTGCACATGCACCCTATGGTAAAAATAAAATGAAAATTAGAAAGTTGTAAAATTAAAAAAGAAATTCATTTTTATTGTTGAACAATATTCCATTGTATAGATAATGCCATATTTTAGCTTTTCATCAGTTAATGGACACTTGAATTGCTTCCACTTTTTGCTTATTATGAACTACAGTGCTATAAACATTTATGTCAATGTCATGTGCATATATATTTCATATCTTGTATGTATATGTGTAAGAGTGAAACTGCTAGATCATATTTCTGTTTAGCATCCTGAGGAACTGCTGGACCATTTTTCAAAGTGGCTGCACAATTTTTATATTCCCACCAGCAATGTATGTGAAGCTTCCAATTTCTCCCAACCTTCACAAAACTATTTATGGATTATAGTCATCCTGGTGTTTGATATTGCGCCTCATTGTGGTTTTCCATTTGAATTTCCCTAATGGCCAATGATTTTGACATCTTTTCATGTATTTTTTAGCCATTTGATTTTCTTTTTTTGAGAAATGTCTGTTCAGGTCCATTAAGTCTTTTTTTTTTTTTTGAATAATATGGAAGATCTACTCTCTTAGCAAATTTGAAGGATATAATACAGAATTTTTAATTATAGTCACCATGCTGTACATTAGAGCTCTAAAACTTACTCAATTTTTTAAAAAGAATTATTTTATTTAACTTTATTTACTTATTTTAATTTGACCAGAGAGAGACACACAATGAGAGAGAGACAGAAAGAAAGAAAGTGAGAAAAGCAAGCTGTCAGGTCCAGGACTTGAACTGCAGTTGGCCACGTGGGAATCCAGTGCCCTTAATCCCTATGCCATCTGCTAGCCCCCTTATTCAACTTAAAAAAAAAATGTTTATTTATTCTGTGAGCAAGAGAGACAGAGACACAGACAGACAGAGACAAAGATAGTGACAGATACTGAGAAAGACAGCACTCCCAATAAGGTTGTCATGTTATAATTTGCCCCAGAAAGATGCCCAGTGTACTCAAGGAAGTCTGAATGCAATTCAGAACCTTCCCATGTGAGTCTGCTTTGCAGAGCATCTTGTTTTACTGCTGAGCCACTGTCAGATCCCAATTTATTTTTTTACAGGATCTTTTGTCCATTTTTTAATTAGTTTTTGTTTGCTATAAGGCACTTGTGCTTGCCAGAGATAGACAGAGAAAGTGAGAAATCACCACCCTGGGGCAGGGATGGTCACAGTGCAATCCCTTCTCCCTCATTTTCTTCTTGAGATTCTGGACACCAATCCACACATACCTGGCCTGTTTTTTAAGACTCCCAATCTGAAACTCAAACCACTCAGTCAGCCCTGTGAGATCAGCTACCTTAACCTCCATGTCACCTTCTGGTTCCCTTTATTCATTTTTTAAACTGGGCTATCTTTCCATTAGGGAGCTAGAGAAGCTTCTTTTTATTTTTGTTCTTAAATTGTTGAGTGTCTCTCCAGAGAGAGAAGGGAGAAAGTATCCCCTCAGTGAGATATGGTCATGCCACGTCTCTTCCATTTCTCCATCCTATAGGGATTTGGGACATGCATGTACATGTACTAACATGTTTTTCAAGCCACTGAGGCCAGGATTCAAGCAGTGTGTTTGGCTACGTGGGATCCAACTCCTTTAACCACTAGGCCATTGGACTGGCCCAAATCCTGTAATTCTTATTTTTTAAAAAATAAACTTATTAATTTATTATTATTTTAAAGTTTGCTATATGCACTCACCAGAGAGAGAGACAGAGACAGAGACAGAGAAAGCAATCCACCAGGTCTGGGAGTCAAACCATAGTTGGCCATATGGGAGCCTAGCATCTTAAACACCATGCCATTTGCTGGCCCCCAATCCTGTAATTTTTTTTTTTAAGAGCGATTTTTGCTGTAGGGCATGTATGCTTGTTGGAAAGACAGAAAGAGACAGAGAGAGAAAGTGAGAAATCACCCCCTAGTGGGATGGCCACGCTGCGATCCCTTCTCCTTCATTCTTCTGTCAGGCATGCACATGAACCTGGTGTGAGTTTTAAGTCACTGGGTCCAGGACTCTAACCATGGTCGACTATGTGGGAGTTCAACAACATAACCATATGACATCTGCTGGTCCCAGTCCTGTAATTCTTTTTTTTTTTTTTTTGGAGAGGTTTTCGCTATAGGGCACATGTACTCACCAGACAGACAGAGACAGACAGAGAGACAGAAAGTGAGAAATTACCCCCCAGGGACTTTCTGTCTCTGTCTTTCTGGTGAGTGCATGTGCCCTATAGCAAAAACCTCACCAGGAAAAAAAAAAAAAAGAATAAAATGCTTGATGGTCTTCCTTGTGAAAAACAGTGGACTGAAATAAGAATTTTTTTTTCAAGATTAAGAAAACCTTTTTTTTTTAGAGGTTTTTTTTCCTTAGGGTGCATGTGCTTGCCAGAGAGAGACAGAGACAGTGAGAGGGAACATGAGAAATCACCCCCTAGAGGAGTTAGCCACTTTGCAATTCCTTCTCCATTTTCCTCCCAGGATCTTGCGCATGCTTGCACATGTTTTTGGCATGATTTTCAAGCCACTGGATCCAGGACTCAAACAGCGGTCGGCCATGTGGGATTCCCGTTATGTGACCCCTATGCCATCTGCTAGTACCCTGAGAAAAGCTTAAGTAATAAAGCTGGCTCTGTGGAGCCAGTACACAGTGGTAATGTGCTATCCAAGAGAAACTGGATTCCTACATAGCGAGTGGTTTAAATCCCCAGCTCACTTATCTGCTGACACAAGTGTGACTGTCCAAGATCCAATGGGCTAGAAGATGGGAATAGTGGCATAACCAGATTTGGTGGAGGGTGCTTAACTCTGTCTCTCTTCCTTACTCTCACATGTGTGTGTGCACATGCTCTACCATGAATAAAGAAACAACGGCTTAATTGTAAGGCAAACAAGTAACCTCATCCCAGTTGGTGGTGTTGTGGTTAAGGCTGCTTGCTGGATCCCACATGGTTCAAAGCAGGGTTTGATTCCTCCATCTGGTGGTTTGAGAAACATGCCAGGCATGTGTACGTGCATGCCCAAAATCCCAAGAGGAAAATAGAGATGGTATTGTGGCATGGCTATCCCCCCAGGAGGTGATTTCTCACTTTCTTTCTCTTTCTCTCTCTCTATTTGGTGGAGGGTGCTTAACTCTGTCTCTCTTCCTTACTCTCACATGTGTGTGTGCACATGCTCTACCATGAATAAAGAAACAACGGCTTAATTGTAAGGCAAACAAGTAACCTCATCCCAGTTGGTGGTGTTGTGGTTAAGGCTGCTTGCTGGATCCCACATGGTTCAAAGCAGGGTTTGATTCCTCCATCTGGTGGTTTGAGAAACATGCCAGGCATGTGTACGTGCATGCCCAAAATCCCAAGAGGAAAATAGAGATGGTATTGTGGCATGGCTATCCCCCCAGGAGGTGATTTCTCACTTTCTTTCTCTTTCTCTCTCTCTCTCCAGCAAGCACATGTGTCCTGTAGCAAAACTAACCAGCCTCTCTAAATGAGGAGCAATGTTAATACACCACAGAAATTACCAGTTATAAGGAAGGTTCTGGATGATCTGTTTTTACAGCTGTGAACTATTCATATCATTAGACGCATAGAAGGGAGAATCATAATTCTTACTATTTATCAATCAATAGTATCTCATTTCTCAAAAATTTTAGTCTGAGGCCCTGTACATTCTTAAATATTTTTGAGGGCCCCAAACAGCTTTTGTTTACATGAGTTATACCCACTGATATTTACTATATTAGATATAAAACTTGAGAAAATTTAAAAAATTAATTTGTTTAAAATAATAACTCCATTATATATTAACAAAAGTAACAATGTTTACAAAACAAAAACTTAGAGAAGTGCTAAAAAAAACATACTGTACCCCAAGAAGATACACTTCAAATATGTGTAAATCAGAAATTATAATTTAAGAAATTATTTTAAAATCCCATCAATTTGTCTTTATTTTTCTTTTTAAATTTTATCATTATTATTTTTAAACATTTTGCCATAGGACATGTATACTCACCAGAGTGAGACAGAGAAAGTGAAATAGCTAGCTGCCATGCTTAGGACTTGAACTGTTGTCATCCGAGGAGGTTCAGTACTTCAACCACCTGTTGTCATCTGAGGGCATCCAGTATTTCAACCATCATACCACTTGTTGGCCCTTGTCTTTCATTTTCAATAAATCTTTTATCTACGATTTTGTAACATCATACATTGGCCGTTTGGAAAATATTGGCCCACTGAAGTATGAAGACACTATAAATGTTTGTACATTTCAGAAACCTATTCTCCTAGAATATTTTAGAGAACATGAACACACAAGTACATATTCCATCAGCCATTGGAACGATGGTGTCATTACACTGTGTTGCCTCTGGAAAACTTCAGTGTACATCTGAGAAAGAATGAGAGGAAAAAGACAAATTATGTCTTATTATGAAAATAAAATCTAATGAAAAGGTCTTAGTATCAGACCACACTTTAAGAGCAGCTGATGTGGTATGATATGACCTACCATCTCATTTAAAAATTAAAAAAACCCCAGAAGTCAATAAACATACAGCAGCACACAAAACACAAACAGTAAAATATTATGAAAAATACAGTAAAAATGACAATTTCCCATCTTTTTATATGCAAGTAGGCAGACAGGCTTATAGAAACGGATTGCTTCCAATTATCATGCTGAGGTCACACGGAAAGGTGCCAGGTTCATGTCCCAAGGCCTTCCTGTGCATACCTGGCACTGGTTGGCTGAAACTGGGGACAGGATTATGACCTGAAGACAAATGTTGGGGGTATTTCTCATCTTACTTTTTCACTGAAGAAATAAGTAAATTAAAGAAAAACCAGATGACTTCCAATTTAAAAGTCCCTCTCATTTTTTTAAACTTTGAATCCTATTAATTATTAGTATTTAAAAAAACCTGGGTAGGTGTCTTGGGGAAAAAAATATTTCACTCATTGCCTCCCTACCCAAGACAGACTGAGGAAACGTGGGTTGCAGGCAGAACACCACTAATATTTTGGTATGTTTTCCTTTTCAGTGCCTGGACTATTTCATTTATTATGATCAAGTTTTTTTGCATGTATTAGATGACATTCTAAAGAACTAGTTCTAGATGTGGAGACCTGCTAGATAAACAACTTTTGCTCTTTGTTGTCTTATTTCCAGGTTTTTAAGAGCAGGGTGATCCTATTTTTGAAAATATCATTTGCCAACTAGCCTTTAGTAAGTTGGCTAAATATGTCTTTCATTCTGCAATATTGCCAAAGAGAAATTTGTTTTACCCACCCTGACCCTACTTTTCTATTCAGTTACCCAAAGCTCTTGTCATTTATTCTGGCTCCACAAAAGGCCCTATTATGTGGTCCTTCCAGGCCTGCCCTTCTGGAATATGCTCTACTTTAAGATTACATATTCCAGGGCCTAGCACAAGGCGGTGGTTAAGGTGCTGGATTCCCACATGGCTGACTGTGGTTGGAATCCTGGATTGAAAAATCAAATCCAGTGTCTGTGTGTGTGTCCAAAACCCCAGAAGGGATTGTGATCTCTCTCTCTCCACAAAGTGCACAGCCCTATGTCAAAAACAAGATAAAAATTAAAAATTGTACCTATTCCTCCATCTTGTCTCTTATCCTTCAGCAAACATACTGTATTCCATCAGTGAAGTCAGAGCTGAGATCAGTTTAGTCTGTGAATAAGTTGACGTCAAGCCTATTACAATAATTGATATTAGGTATACAAGGACAGATGCCAAGGATTTAAGAACTAAGAAACAACTGATGATCTGTACACATACACTTGTGAAGGGGTGACTACATGCAGTTGTTGATCACAGACTGGTTAGCTTTTCTTTCCAATCATACTAAAAGCCAATAAGGTATTTGGATTTTAATCCTGAGTGCCCAGTCTACAAGTGAAGGGCAATCCTGCTAAGAGAAGAAACAAGATACGAGGTCACCATAAGGCTGTGTTTGGCGGTCTATAGATTTAGATATGTGGGTGAATGTGAGCTAAACACCAAGAGAGCAGTTCTCGTTCTAACAGGTTTTATCTCAAATGCCCTTGGTAAATTCCTTTTCACATTCCACTTATTCCCTGGGCTGACTTAAAGCATTTTATTTTATTTTACTTTGTAAGTAAAATTTGGTTATCGAAGTTGGAAGCTGTGATTCCCAAGTGTGTGTATGGTTCAAATGACCTCAGACTTGTAAGTGTGTTGAACAAGTTAACGCCATCTCCGGCTTCTCTCGGTGGCGTTCTCTGTCCTCCTGTGGCTGTTCCAATCCTGAGGCTTGGCTGAAGGTGGACGATGGGGTGACTGTCCGGCCCAGAAGGCCAACAGAATCATTCTTCTGCGAGTCTGGAGATTCTGGTTGGCGCCGTGACCTTTCACTCAACAGGCAGGCAGTGCGCCGTCGGCGAAGGGCCGGAGCCGGAGCCCGCACTGCGCGCCGGCGCCAGCAACAGGCACGACGGGCGTGCCGCCACTGGGGAGCCTCCTGCGACAGCAGAGAGCCGCGCACGA
>NW_006159550.1:3346431-3346749 GCF_000334495.1 Tupaia belangeri chinensis | reverse complement strand
GACGAAGGTGGTACTTCCGCGTTGCGCCGCCCGAGCGGAGAGTGCGGCCGCCGCCGCTCCCCCACTCCGGGGGCACTTGGAGGACTCCGGACGCCCCCGCAGGTTAGCGCCCCGCGCATCTGGCGTTTTTGCTGCCGAGGCTGGGACGACGAGGATCGCGAGCTCTGCCGCCGGGATTCCTGCTTCCCTCAGGCCCGGAGGCCGCTGCGTACCCCACTGTGACCTGGAACCCAGGGACCCGAGTCCCGACTCGGATTATCGTGGCGCGTCTCCCGGCCGGCCCTGGCGCTCGGTGTCCCTCCGCCCCCGCTGTTCCCG
>NW_006159550.1:3345307-3345580 GCF_000334495.1 Tupaia belangeri chinensis | reverse complement strand
CACGTCCAGCAGCAGCAGCAGCCGCAAGGACCGCGACTTGAAGGCCCACCGGAGCCGGACTAAGTCGTCCAAGGAGCCGCCTTCGGCCTACAAGGAGCCCCCTAAGGCCTACCGGGAGGACAAGACCGAGCCGAAGGCTTACAGGCGGCGGCAGCGGTCCCTGAGCCCGTTGGGAGGCCGGGACGACAGCCCGGTGTCCCACAGGGCCTCGCAGAGCCTGAGGAGCCGCAAGTCCCCCAGCCCGGCAGGAGGTGGCAGCAGCCCCTATTCTCC
>NW_006159550.1:3334130-3345294 GCF_000334495.1 Tupaia belangeri chinensis | reverse complement strand
GCTCCCCGAGCCCCTACAGCCGCCGCCGCTCCCCTAGCTACAGCCGCCACAGCTCCTACGAGCGAGGCGGCGACGTGTCCCCCAGCCCATACAGCAGCAGCAGCTGGCGCCGCTCCCGCAGCCCTTACAGCCCTGTGCTCAGGTGAGTCCCGCGGTCCTGTCTGGTTGCTTCCACTGCGCAGGCCCGACCCCCAGGAGACAGGGAAAAGTGGTGATTTGACTCTTTAAAATCTCCCGGGTCCACAGCCTCGACGAGGGGACGCAGCTTGAGTTTTCGCGCGTCCATGACACCTTTAGGGTGTCGGAGGGACAAAGCAACAGAGCGAATGAATTTTCCTTCTAGCTCTAGCAGGGAACGTTTCTAGAAGTTCGAAGTTTTGAACTTGTTGCGTTAGTGTATTAGTAGGTTTCTCTCAGCTGCCCTTTGCTTTCCTGGCACAGATTGTGTGAAACTAGAGCTAGTTTAATTTGTCTGAATTTTGAAAGTTCTATGAAGAGTTGTCACTGTCGGAGATTTAGGAATAGACCGCAGCTTAGGGACTAACATCTACACTGTAAATCAGAATCAGCTGCTGATGTCATAGTTAGTTATAGATTGCAAATCTTTCATATGATTATTAAAGGGATGGGAAAACAGCCTTTCTGTAATGTTTATATTTTTTAGTAAAAAGCTGTGTGACTGATAGCTCTGTATCTGAAGATGAGGAAGATAGCTATTTTGTAATATTGTGTGGGATCTTTTTTTTTAACCTGGTCTTTCTAACTCATAATTTTAAAAAGAAAAAAATGGACAAGATTGTGGTTTCTCACTTGGTTTGTGATGATGACCCAGCTGCTAATAGCATTATTATAAATATAATTGGTGTAACCCAGAGTAACCAAGTGGATGGCTTAGTGCTTTCTTATACTGTTATAAACTTGTAACTGCTTACTTGAAAGTTAACTGGACCTTTAAATATCAGGACCTTTGTCAAAGGTATAATTTAGTGAAATTGGAGTCAGACTTTTATGTAGTTGTTATACCTTCATTGTTAAAGTATTTTCCAAAATGTATGTGTGCATTGACCTAAGAGGAGTCTTCGAAAAGTTAATGAAAAGTGCATGTTATTAACAACTGCACGGATTTCAGAGGGTTTTTTTGCACCAAAATAAGCTAGTACTTTAATTTCATTTTCCGTTAACTTTTTGAAATCCCCTCAGATATTTACCCACTGTGCAAAATGAATTAGAACAACTTTCGCATATTTTGTGGTTTCTCATATTCCTGCAGATGTCTGGAAAATTTTGGTCTTGTAGTTTAGGCATTGCAAAATGACATTTGTATTGCTGTTCTTTTCCTGATGGTTGCAGTTTTTAGTAATGCCAAGTGATTGGCTGCTGAGTATCTTTTAAGTAAGGGTTATGCTGAATTTAGTTATAATATATGTAATCGTAAAATTAGCAGATCTCTTCGAAGTGTTAGCCTAGGAAGAGGTTGTAAAGATAGGATATGAATGGATTTGACTTTAGGTCAGAAGAGGTAAATTTCTTCACTCTGACTATGTCCAAGCACGCTTAAAATGCTATTCGATGTTTTAAGCAAAGAATAGCACATTAACAGCTCATTCACAAAATTCAGCCTATATCTTGATAATACTTTGTATTTTATTTTTAATTCTAATATTTTAGGTTTGCAGAATGATTTGCATTATTTACAGTTTGCCTTGCAGACTGAGAAGGTTAAGTTCCAGGATTTTAGAGAGCAATTTTAAGTGTGTAATGCAATTTTAAGGGTTATTTTGTGTTTATTGGGCTTTTTGGCTACTGGATTCTTTAGCAGGGTCCTTTATTATGTAATAGTGCTATAGGTTTCATATGTTATTACAGTATGTATGACTAAAATTACCACACTTAATATTTAGCAAGTATTTATCCAGCATGTATTATATGCCAGATACTGTCTCAGTGACTGGCATATACAGCAGGGGAAAAAGAAAAGTCATTGCCCTCATGGAGCATGGGTTCTTGATGATTGTTCACTACTGAATCTTTTCATAGTGTTTATATTAATCATCAGTATTTTATTTTTTGAGATAGATTTTTGTTAGAGTGTGTGTGCGCTTGCCAGAGAGACAGTGAGAAATCACCCCCAGGGAGGGGGAGTGGGCATAGCCATGCTGCAATCCTTTCTCCATTCTCCAGGATTTGGGAGTACTCTCATGCATATGCCAGGTGTGAGGTTTAAGTCACTAGGTCCAGGACTCGAACTTCAGACTCAAACCTCTGCAGACTACATGAGAGTATAGTGATGTAACCATTTTGCCACCTGCTGGTCTCAGACATCAGTATTTCTCAGGATTGGATTTGGAGGAATCTTTATCCTGGTCAACATTCACGATAGATGACATTTGGTATCTGCTTGAATACATCTAGAGGTGTGAAGCACATTACTTTGAGGCAGCTGAGGTCCCAAGATTTGGGACTTGAGTTCAGGTTTAACCAGTTTTTTAGCAAGGCTCTTAAAAACTCAAATTTTTAAATTGAAAAGGGGTAATACTTGTTCTTTTTAAATCATTTCAAGGATTAAATGAAAATTTGCCTTTTGAAAGTTTATACCCTTACAGAAATAAATAATGATTGAATTATTGTTGAATAGCTTGAATTGTAAAAATTCATATTGAAACAGAAATTCACCTCCATGTAACTTCTACCCATTGTTTCAAGTTTAACCCTTTGGAATGGTACAGAGAAAGGTTTTTTTTTTTTTTTTTTAAGAGTATTTTTTGCTTTAGGGTGCATGCACTGACTAGAGAGACAGAGACAGTAAGAGGGAAAATAATTCTCAAGCCATCAGGTCCAGGACTCGAACCATCATTGGCCACGTAGGAGTCCAGCGACATTAACTGCTATACCATCTGCTGGCCTTATATGCTGATTATTTTAAATGTGAAGATTGTTGTCATATACACTCTTTTTTATCTCTGGTTATAAAAATCTCGTTTTTCGTAAGGTAAGGTTTTCAGATATTTCACATTATATCTAGATTGTCAAATATCTTTTGTGGGTCCAAAATTAATAGCTAAAATATTATTGGTCGCTTGAAAAACTGAGATTTTTTTTTTAAATGTAGTAAATGTATTATTACTGTTCAGAAACAATTAACCGAACTCACCATCCAGCTTAATATAAAAAGTCCTACTTACTTTTAGAATTTAGTTATTGTGAAGGTGGTTTATGTTCTTTAATTGGCCAGTGGATTGTGACCTGTATGAAGGCAACTGGTCTCTGTAGCTCACCATTGTATTCTTAGTTCTTAGCACTGTGTATGACTGAACTAGATTATTTTCTTTCATTGCTCTTGGGCAAGTGCACTTGCCAGAGAGAGAAAGAGTGGGACATCAGTTTTGCAGCCTTTCCATCTTTATTTTTCTATTCCATCAGGGTTTTGAGCAGTCATACACAAGTGTCTGCCATATTTTTAAAGCCATTGGGCTGGGATTCGTAACAGAGTAGCCATGTGGGATGTGGCTTTCTGTGCATATTACTTAACCACTGCACTGTTGGGTGAAACCATAACCAGATTCTTTTTTTTTTTTTTTGAAGAGATATTTTGCTATAGGGTGCATGCATATGCTGGAGAGACCAAAACAGAAAGTGAGAAATCCCCCAGGAGGGATGGCCACGCCACAATCCCTTTTTTTACATTCTCTTGGGATTCTGGGCACGCATGGTTACATGCCTGGCGTGAGTTTTAAGTCACTAGGTCCCTGACTCAAACCACAGTCGGCCACGTGGGAGTGTATCCACGTAACCATTACATCATCTGCAGGTCTATAGTAACTAGATTTTTGGGGGTGGGGGTTGTTTGCTATAGGGTGCATGCAATTGTCAGAGAGACAGAGACAAAAAGTGAGAAATCATGACCTGGGGGGATGGCCACCTTGCAGTCTCTTCTCCTTCATTCTTCTCTTGGGATTTTGGGCACACACGCACTTGCACCCAGCCTGAGTTTAAAACTGCCAGGTCTGGAACTTGAACCGTGGGTGACCATGTGGGAATCCTGCAATGTAACCATTACACCATCTGCTGGTCCCCATAACTAGATTCTTAATGAGTAATGGTTAATTGGGGCCAACAGGTAGTGTGGTTAAGGTGCTGGACTCCCACATGACCTACTGTGATTCAAGGTCCTAACGTGCAGCTTGAAGATCATGCTGGGTGTGTGTGTGTGCATGTTCAAGATCCCAGGAGGAGAATGGAGGAGAAGAGATTTTGGCATGACCATCCCCCTTGAGCGGGGGTTGCTTACTTTCCCTCTCAGTTTCTGTCTCTCTCAGTGAGGTTATGTGTCTTATGATAAAAACATAAAATGAATGAATGAAAGTTGAATAGGTACACAAGGGGATGGTGGAGTTGACTAAACATAATAAAAAGTACTGTTGTGGACCTGGATTACATACTTGATTTAAGTATTTTATGTAGATTGTGTGTTATGCTGTAAGAGATAGCAGTAAGATCTTTTTACAGCTCATATAGAGCTTATTCCAATGAATTACTGATGCATTTTTTTTTTTTTTTTGGAGAGATTTTCACTGTAGGGCGCGTGCGCTCGCCAGACAGACAGAGAGAGACATAGAGACAGAAAGCGAGAAATCACCCCCCCGGGGGGATGGTCACGCCTCAATCCCTTCTCCTTCATTCTCCTCTCGGGATCTTGGGCACGCACGCACACGTGCCCGGCGTGAGTTTTAAGCCACCGGGTCCAGGACACGAACCGCGGTCGACTACGTGGGAGTCCAGCGACATAGCCATTACGCTAACTGCTGGTTCCCTTATTGATGCATTTTTAAGGAAATGCATGAACATTCAAAATAGTATTGAAATCATAGTATGAGAAATTTTTTGGTGTTGCTTTCTTGTGACTTGTACTTCATAGTCGGCTCTGTACTGTCATTTGAATCTTCAGTCCTCAGCCCATGTATTTCTTTTCCTCAATCCCTTTTTTGCTTCCCTTGCCCCATAACCTGTTTATCGTATTTTCTTTTCTAGACTATTGTGGTATGAAAAAAATGACATAATCTTTCTGGTTGGCTCTATAATAAATATGAAAGGGTATATCGAAAGGAACTGCATAGGAAAAGGAAGGAAAGGTACCAATTGTAATGTTTTACTGTGTGCCAGGCATTGATAAATACTTAACATACATTCATCACCCAAACTCATGTGATACTACATTCCCATCGATGGATTGGGAAACGGAAGTTCTTAAAAAGTTCAATGATTTGTTCTAAGGTCAGTTTGGATTCAGACCCATGGATGATTTTAAAGTACTTCTTGTTTGTGCACTCACAGGAGAGAGACAGAGAGTGACAATGAGAGGGAAAGTGAGAAATCCTTCCCTAGGGGAGAATATGACAGACCCTTCTCTGTTTTTCTCTAGGGACTTTGGGCATGCATGCACCTGTGCTCAGCATGATTTTCAAGCTACTGGGTCTGGGACTTGAACTGCAAGACCATGTGGAAATCCAGTACCTTAACCACCGTGCCACTTGCTGGCACCCGAAAGTGCCTGTTCTTAGTATTATGCTTATTGACCCTCAGTTGTCAATTGCCATTCAAAAGAGTTAGCCACTTTACACAATGTCTTATTTTGGTAAAATTTAACCCCTGCTTTGATATTTATGAGTTAATTTTTGTTCTTTGGGTATTTTTTCAGTGTTTTGAAAATGGGAAAGTAATACTGTTTTAGCTCATTTGTCTTTACTAGTTTGTAGTTTTTTTTTTTTTTTTTTTAACTTCATTTTGTCCTTGAAAGGAAGGGCAGTCCCAACAGGGTCTTTATGCTGTGATCTACCCCCAGCCAGCCCAGATTACAGGTATGTATAGGGAGGCCTCAGGATATGACCCTTGGACCTTCCCATGTGGGTCCATAAGCACAGAACGCATTACTTCTGTGCCACCATCTGGCCCTAATTTGTAGTTTTTATGCACATCAAGGAGGTTTAAATCTTGTTGATTTCTTTTCTACTTTGCCCATAAAAATTGGCTAAAAACATTTATTAAAAAATATTTTTTTGTTGCGACTTTCAAGCCGTCAGGTCTGGGACTTGAACCATAGTCGACCATGTGGGAATCCAGTGTCTTAACCACTATGCCACCTGCTGGTCCCTGTAAAACATTTCTTAAGACATTAATTATACTTGGTTATTGTTTGATATGTAGTGAGATGTCTTGATCTGAAGTCAGATTTGTTATAATCAGTATAATAAATTGTCATATGTATTTGGTTCTTTATCTTAAGCCTGTAGAAGTTCCTACATGGGAGAAGAAAATTACGTCCCTCCATCGTTCTAGGTTTGTTGGCTGTGAATTGTATTGACACAAGACAGGTGACCAGGAGAGAAGCCATATTTAATTACTATGAACTGTTTTGACACACAAGACAGATTAACAGGAGAGAAGCCATATTTAATCACGAACATGCACATCACAATTCGAGAAAATATGAGACTCAAAATGGTCAAATGATTGAATCTTATATAGCATCCCAAGCTACAGAAAGGAATAGAGGATTGGGGTGTTTGGGGACTGATGGGGACATTAATTATGGAAGTGTAAGGGAAGGAAATGTGTGATGAGTGTAAGTTGTCTTGTTATGCAGTGAAAAAGCCTCTCAGGTAATAAAAGTTGTCTTGGAGCAGCCTAGGAAGAGTGGGTAATAGTCTGTGGTGTAAACCACCAATCACCTCTTTTGTCATCTGGTTAATCTACCCTGGATGATAATATTTTCAGGGAGGGAGTTCAGTTGTTTTTGGCAGATGAAAGGAGCTCAGGGAAAGCCTCTGCCCACAGCTAATATTCTCCATGGGCCCTTAGTTTAAAGAAATTGGCATACCAAAGCATCATATTTGGTCTGGCATTTCCTGAACTCTTTCACTCCATTCCACCAAGCAGCAGCAGAAGCTTTATTGTGGAATGATATGAAGACCCTGAGCATCTGAAGAAGAGTGATGACCCTTAGATATAAATAAGTGAAATTGTTGGGACCAGCAGGTGGCATGGTGGTTAAGGCGCTGGACACTCCCACATGGCTGACCAGGGTTCAAGTCCTGAATCTGGCGGCTTGCTTTCTCACTTCCTCTTTCTCTTTCACTCTCACCCTCTGTCTTTCTCTGGTCAAACTAAAAAATAAATGAATGAATGAATAAAAAATAAATAATTATAAAAAAATAAGTGAAATTGTTAGTATTCACTTGCCTATTGTATGTATAGGGTACTTGCGATATCAGTTATTTAGCATTTTGTTCTGCAGAGTTGTATTCAAAACTAGAAAATGAGGGGGCAAGTAGGTAGTGTGTTGGTTGAATCTCTGGACTCCCACATGGCTGACCACAGTTCGAATCCCAGACTGGCAGCTTAAAACTCACATTGGGCATGTGCACATGCATGCCTAAAATCCCTAAAGGGGAATGGAGGAGAAGGGATTATGGCATGGCCATTCCCCTTGGGGAGGGAGGATGATTTCTTGCTTTCTCTCTCTCTCTCTCTCTCCAGTGAGTTCACGTGCCCTGTGGCAAAAATCTCTTTCTCAAAAAAATACATATATAAAATACTGTAGACTTTAAAAAGCTCCCAGCTCATAAAATGCTATTAATGTGATATATATTTAATAAAAAAGGTTTCAAAAATACAGGATACTTGGGGTAAGTGCAAAAACACTCAGAGATAGAAATTTAGGTGAACTGTCTTTTTTTTTTTTTTTTAAAGAATTGTTTCACTTTATTATTACTTTTAAAACTTGCTGTAGAGAACATGCGCTTACCAGAGAGAGACAGTGAGAAAGAGGAAAAGTGAGAAAGTAAGCCAGGTCTGTGACTTGAACTGCCATTGGCCCAACTGTGGGAATCCAGTGTCTTAACCACCATGCCACCTGCTGGCCCCATAGGTGAACTGTCTTAAAGTCTCCAAAGTTGCAATCATTTCTTTAATTCTCAGTGGATGACTTAGTGTTTTGGTCCTTCTTTGACTACACCTTGCCTGACATTTTTATCTGTTTAGGCCTCATCACAATGTTTTTTTCTAACACAAACTACTTCCAACACCTAGTCCAAACTGTTGTTTTTAATTTGTTGAGTTCCTGTCCCTGTTACTGCTTGTTCCTTTCCCTGTTCATTCTTTTTGTTTTTAAGAGGTTTTTCCCTTAGGGCATGTGTGCTTGCTGGAGAGAGAGATAGACACAGACAGTGAGAGGGAAAGTGAGAAATCACACCCCTGGGCGGATGGCCACACAGTAGTCCCTTCATTCTCCTCCTGGGATCTTGGGCATGCATGCACATGGGCCCGGCATGATTTTCAAGCCACCAGGTCTGAGACTTGAACTGCAGTCAGCCAGGTGGGAATCTAGCGATGTAACGCTGTATTATCTGCTGGCTCCCCCAGTTCATACTTTATCAGGAAATTTTTCTTAAAATCTTGGTTAAATTATATTACTTCCATTATATACAGTTATGTCTAAACTTTTAAAAAATAATTACTTATTTTATTTATTATTGTTATTACTTAATTTGCTCCAGGACACATGTGCCCACCAGAGAGAGAGAGAGAGAAAGAAAGCAAGCCGTCGATTCTGGGATGGCCATGTGGTAGTCTAGTGCCTCAACCACCATGCCACCTGCTGGCCCCAAGTATAAATTTTCTCATGCATTCTCAGTTAATATCTTTGGTGATTTGGCTTTTTTCATCAGAGTTCTATTTTAAGAGGCATGTTGAATTTTTGCTGTTTTCTTGAAATGGTAAGAGATACTGCAAACTCTACTTTCTCTGCCTCCACTGTTGTATTCAAATCCAGCTCAAATCCTGCCATCAAAACCTTTTTCCCTTCATTTTGAAAAAGCTAATGCTTTTTCCTGTGATCCTGCAGTATTATATTTTATCTTTACTATAATGCTTTTAGAAATTCTATAATATTTAAATTATTTGACTGACTACATCTGTGTTTTCCCTACTACGCCTAGGAGACAAACTCAAAAGTGTACTTACTACTGGCTTAATTTGTTTAAGTACATTTTTTTCTCCTCTCCAAATAAGTACAAATCAATCAGTACAGATGATTTATGTATATTTGCAGATTGAGGAAATAATTGTTTTGATTTGTAAGGAAGGAATTTAAGAACCTCCCCTTCTTGCTTAAACTTTACTGGAATGAGTAGAGAATTCTGGGAGTCACTTTAGTGTGGATAGGTCACTTTTTTTTTTTTTAAAGAATTATTTTATTTAGCTTTATTTTTTTAATTTGACAGAGAGGGACAGAGAGAAAGAGAAAGTGAGAAAGCAAGCTGCTAGGTCTGGGACTTGAACCGTGGTCTGCCATGTGGGAGTTCAGCGCCCTTAACCACCATGCCATCTGCTGACCCTGATACCTAGTGTTTTTTTATTTTTATTTTATTTATTCATTCATTAATTTTTAATTTGACCAGAGTGAGACACGTAGAGAAAGAGAGAGAGGGAAAATGAGAAAGGAAGCCACCAGGTTCGGGACTCGAACCATGGTCAGCCATGTGGGAGTGTCCAGCTCCTTTACCACCACACTACCTACTGGTCCCCAATACCTAGCGTTTTTATTTGCACTCTCATGTACTGATCAAGATGAATGATTTCTTTTTCTTGGTGAGTCTGAATTACTCTGTAAGGTGTAAATTTTCTTAGTAGATGCTATGTCAAGCTTTTATTTATTGAAAAAAAAAATTTATTTGTTATTCCTAATTTGACCAGAGAGAAAGGAAAGCCAGAAAGCAAGCTGCCTGCTCAAGGACTCGAACCATAGTTAGCCCTGTGGGAGTCCAGCACCATGCCACCTGCTGGCCCTGTCAAGTTATTATATTCCAATTTGGAAAAGTTATTATTTCTGGGAAAAAAAAGTTAAAAGGGAGTGCTACTTAATATTTATATCTAAGATTATTGAAATCTTTTTCCTTATCTTATACTTTTTCTTTTTTTGCTATAGGTCGCATGTGCACGCCAGAAAGAGACAGACAGAAAGTGAGAAATCACCCTCCTGGGGCATTGGCCATGCCGCAGTCCCTTCTCCTCCATTCTCTTCTTGGGATCTTGGGCATGTACATGCACCTGGCATGAATTTAAGCCTCCAGGTCCGAGACTCAAACCCTGTCAACTACATGCAAGTTCAGCAACATAGCTATTATGCCAACTTCTGGTCCCTATCCTATACTATTTCTGTGAATATCAATTTTCTTTTTTTGCTACTTTTAGTTGTAGTTGGCTTTATTTCATAGAGATTTATAAACTTTGAATTGGGTGTTGGAAGCAGAAACTTCAAGCTAGAATCCATAGTATTTGTTTGCAACAACTTTGTGCTTTGAATTTTTGCCTGTTTAAATCACACACACACACACACACAAATCTGGTGTTCTTTATATATTTGGTAAAATAGGTATATT
This sequence comes from Tupaia belangeri chinensis, assembly GCF_000334495.1. Classification (NCBI taxonomy): domain Eukaryota; kingdom Metazoa; phylum Chordata; class Mammalia; order Scandentia; family Tupaiidae; genus Tupaia; species Tupaia belangeri. The sequence goes on along the minus strand of NW_006159550.1, from coordinate 3,334,858 downwards.
AGATAAAATAGAGATTAAAAACTTGAATTTACTTACAATGGAATTGAAAAGGGTGGAAAGAGGTAAATGGGCGGGGACCAGCAGGTGGTGTGGTGGTTAAGGTACTGGACACACTCACATGTACGACCACGGTTAGAGTCCTGAACCTGGTGGCTTGCTTTCTCACTTTCTCTCTCTGACTGTCTTTCTCTGATCAACTTTAAATAAAATGAATGAATAAATAAAATTTAAAAAAAAAGGTAAATGGAGGCTGTATGACTCCTGAATATTCTGCATTTTCAGTTGCATAGGGATACTTTCACTGGGATATTTTATTGGTGCCCTAAACGCAATTCATCTAACTTTAACTATTTCACCTCTTTTTAAGTAATTTCTTTTAATGATACTGCTCTTCATCTTTCACCTGTTTACAAAGACATAAAGGCTAATGGTAGAAATACTCAGTAGTTCAGTGGATCAGCAGTTGGCATAATGGTTATGTTGCTGGACTCCCATGTAGTTGAGTGCGGTTTGAGTCCTGGACCTGGTGGCTTAAACTCACACTGTGCGCATGTGCGTGCGTGCCCAAGATCCCAAGAGGAGAAGGGATTGCGGTGTGGCCATCTCCCCTGGGGGGTGATTTCTCGCTTTCTGTCTCTCTGTCTCTCTCTGTCTTTCTGGCAAGCGCACACACCCTATAGCAAAAACCTCCCCCCCCCAAAAAAAAAAAAAAAAAAACAAACCCTCAT
>NW_006159550.1:3311520-3333756 GCF_000334495.1 Tupaia belangeri chinensis | reverse complement strand
GCGGGAAACCCCCCCACCCCAAAAAAAAAACCCCCCCCCCCCAAAAAAAAAAAAAAAAAAAAACAAACCCTCATTTGTTCAGGAAACTGTAAGAGATGAAAAGGTTGGCCTAAGTCCAACAACCTGAGATGATCACCCTTGACATTTTGATGAATGTTCTAGATTTCTTTATGCATATTTGAACAGGCATTATTTTACATAAACAGGAACATACCACAGTGCTATTTTGTACCCTGTCCTATATAGAATTAACTTTTTATTGGCTTCTAGCATTCCGTTCTGTGAGTTCAGCATTGTAACTTGTTTGGTCAAATCCATATTCGTAAACACTTGGTTTTTATGATTTTTTATTTAGGGCCAGCAGGTGGCTTGGTCCTTTAGTGCTAGACTTCCACATGGCTGGCTGACTGAAAATCATGCCAAACGTGTGCACGCAAAATCCCAGGAAGAGAATGGAAAAGATGACATTATGTGTGGCCGTCCTTCCAGGGGGTGATTTCTTAATTTCTCTCTCCCTGTCTCTCCAGCAAGCACATGTGCTCTATGATAAAAACCTAAAAAAATTTTTCTTTTTGCTTTGTGTATGTATCTATAGCAAATACATTTTTTTTGCACATTTTTCCATTATTCTTGGTTGGATTTTTTTCCGGTAAAGTTGTTAAGGCAAAGATGGTATACACACTTGTATTTCCTTCCTTCCTTCCTTCCTTCCTTCCTTCCTTCCTTCCTTCCTTCCTTCCTTCCTTCCTTTCTTCCTTTCTTTCTTTCTTTCTTTCTTTCTTTTAATTGCTAGAGGGCATATGCACTTGCCAGACAGAGAACAGACAAAGTGCCTCTAGTGGGGCGTGGTCGCGCCACAATCCTTTTTCCTTCATGTCAAAATTTTGGCACTTCATGCTTTGCATACAGGGAGTTTCTCAAACTATTGGGGCTGGGATTTGAACTGTGGTCAGCAAAGTGGAATCTAGCTCCCTTAACCACTATGCCACAGGGACAGCCCTACACACTAGTACATTTTAATAGATTGTCAAATTGCCCTTCAAAAGGCTTTTACTAATTTGTATTTTCCAACAGTGCCCATTTCTTCAGTTTCAGCAACACTTAGAGTTGCCAAATACTTTATTAAAAAGTTTTTTCCTTAGGTCACCTGGAAGCTTGGTGGTTAAGGTGGCTGGATCCCACATGGCTGATTGTGTGGTTCGAGACCTAGACCTGGTGACTTGAAAAACATGTTGGTTGTATATTGCATGTATGCTCAAAAATCCTAAAAAGGAGTACGAAATTGAGGAGAAGGCATTGTAGCGTGATCATCCCCCAGTGGGGGGCTGGTTCTTAGGTTCTCTCTCTGCCTCTGGCAAATGCATCTGCCCTCTGGCAAATTAAAAAAGAAATTCTTCATTCCGTCAGAGAGAGAGAGACAAACATAGCATCCCCACCAGGTCCTAACTCTGCAATCTATGCCCAGCTTCAGTCAACTCTGGATTGAGGATTTGCTCAAGTGTAGTCAGGAAAGGCTTTGGATGTGAATTTGTAACCTTCCTGTGTGGGTCAGCCTCAGAGTGTTGTGCCACTGTTGGTCCCCTCCTTTGTGACTTTTATTTACATTTCTTTGGTATCTAATAAAGTTGAATAGATTTTCCTATCTCTTGGATACTCTAATATTTTGTTTCACTTTTGTTTTTGTTTTTCTTATAAAATCTGTTATGTATTAGAGGTACTAATTCTTCATTGTCACATTAGCAAGTGTTTCTTAGGAGTTTGTCTTTTTTCTTAACCTTATTTATGTAATGGTTTAAGAAGTTTTTGATTTGTTTGAGGACATGTGTGCATATGTATTTTAAATGGCAGTAGTTTCAAGTATACAATGTCAAAACTTAACACTTATTTCTCTTCTCTCTGTTCTAACGAATTGCTTGTTCTATAAATCCTTTTGCTGTTTTTCAGCCCTCTATATTTAGAGACAGTCTTGTTGGTTCTGCTTGCTTTGGGGCTTTTTTCTTTGAGTTCCTCTTGTTTTCTGCCTCATCTAGCTTAATTTTAAAATATCACTTTGATCCTTTAATTTTTTCATAAAACATTTACAGACTCAAATTCTTTATTTTAGGCCCAGCTGTGGTGGTGCTAGCAGTATGGTGCTGTTGTGGAATGCTGTGGCTACTTGGGAGACCTGTGCCCAAATTTAGGACCAACCTGAGCAGGATGGTTGTGATAGTGTGGGCTTAATAATTCTCGTTAACCAGGAGGCTGGGAAAGAAGATTGTAAAGGAGAGACTCTTATCAAATCACCTTTTCTCTCTCTTTCCCCTCCACTTAGTCACATGCTCTCTCATTCAAAGAAAAATTATTTAAAATTTTTCATTTATTCTTTCATAAAAGTTTGTTTTATTCATGAAAGTATATACACATGTGCCAGAGAGAGAGAGAGATTGAGAGAGAGAGGACAGGTCTTGACAAGATGTTGTCATGGAGTGTTCCCCAACTCCCCAGGATCTTGTGCTTATATAAGCACACACCCTGTGTTTTTTTTCAGACCGTTCAGGGGATTTGAATTCACAATTTGCCATATAGCATACAGCACTGTAGTTTAGTTTGCTACTGACTTTGCCTCTAGGCTGGGCCTAAAATTTTATTTTTATTTGTAAATAATGTATCTTGGGCCAGCAGGTGATGTGGTGGTTAAGGTGCTAGAGTTCACATGTCTGACTCCTCAGTTTATGTCCCGGACCCTGGCTTGCAAAACACACCAGGTGCATGGGTACTCAGAATCCTGAGAGGAGAATGAAGGAGAAGGGATTGTGATGTGACCATCCCCCTGGGGGGGTTCTTGTCACTTTCCCTCCAAAGAGCATGCATGCTCTATGTCAGAAATCTAAAACAACACACATACACACACACACAGAAAACAGTATTAATAATTGTACAGTACCTTTTGTCCCACTTAGGTGGCACAGTCTGTAATGTACTGGACTGCAGTGCTGGAAACCACATGACCAACCCTGACTTCAGGTCTCTGGGTTGGCCTAAAAGTATGCCAGGTGTGTGCACAGGTGCCCAAGATTCTGAAGATACAAGTGACTGAACAGAGGGGACCATGGCATAATGAGGCCCTGTCAAAGGTGCTTTCTTGCTCTTGATCACTTGCACATATATGCTTTCAGTCATAAACCAAAAATGTCTTTATGGGGTGTAACATGGTGTTTTTGATAGATGTATTGAATGGAGCTTTTTAGTTTGATACAATTCCATGTGCTTAATTTTGCTTTTGTTACCTGTGCTTTTGGGGGTCACAGCCGAGAAATCTTTGCCCTCACCAATTTCTTGGAGCACTTCCTATGTGTTTAATTCTAGTAGTTTTACAGTGTGAGGTCTTATATGTAGTCCATTTTTGGCTAAAGCTACTGAATATTTGAGTACAAATAGTTTGTTTCTGTTTCTTTTGGGTAAGTTAGGAGTGAGATTGCCGTATTGTGTAGTAAATGAATGCTCTACTTTCTAAAATGCCATACTTTTTCCTAAAATGACCATGCCATTTTGCATCCCAGTCAATTGTGTATTTGCAAGATGTTTCATATCCCAAGACTTCATTTTTTGGGGTCAGTCTTTGATTTTAGCCCTTCTATGATAATTGATGTGTATATTTCACTAAGACTTTATTTGTAGTTTCCTAATGATTAATGTGTTGAACATCTTTCCACATGCTTATTTATCCTTTATATCTTTTGCTAAGTATCTCAAAATGTTTTGTTCTGGGGCCAGCAAGGTGGCATAGTAGTTAAGATGCTGGATTCTCACATGGCCCACTGCTGTTTGAGTCCAGGGCCTGGCAGCTTGCTTTCTTACTTTCTCTCTGTCTCTCTTTCTGTCTCTGGTGAGTGCATGCACCTATAGCAAATTTAAAATAATAGTAGTAGTAAATAAAATAAATATTTTATAAAATGTTTTGTTCATATTTTTATGAATTGGGTTGTCTTAGTTCTGTATAAATGTTCTGGATATAGATACATGTTTTGCAAATATTTTCTCTTAGTCTGTGGTTCGCTTTCTTTTTCAGTAACTTTGAAGAGTAAAAGTTTAAAATTTGAACAAAATCCAATTTAGTACTTTTTTCCTATGGTTTTGCTTTATGTTCCCCTCAGGAAATGTTCACCTAACAGTCACTGATTTCTTTGAATTTACAATATACTTCTTTAAAAAGTCTGCATGTATAATGTACCATTACAGTGGCATACTTTCACTCTTCTTCCTCTCGCCTTTTGAACTACTGTCATGTTTTATTTCTATGTATGTATGACATGTATATTATTTAGAGATAGACCATTTTAAAATGAGAGGTTACATTTACTTAAATATTGACATACTTTTTTCCTACGTGCAGATCCAGTTTCTATGAGGTGTCATTTTTCTTTGGCAGGGGCGATAGCTTTTAACTTTTCTTATAATGCACGTCTGCAGTTTTTGCATGTCTAAAAAAATCTTCATTTTGAAAGGTATTTTTGCTGGGTATGGAATCTGGAATTGACTTTTTTTTTCTTAGTACTTTTACTTGTTTCAGTTCTGGCTTGCACAGTTTGATGAGAATTTCTATAATATTTTGTTTTTGCTTCAACTACTGGATTGTGGGACCAGCAGTTGGCATAATGGCTATGTCGCTGGACTCCCATTTAGTTGACCGCGGTTTGAGTCCTGGACCCGGTGGCTTAAACTCACTCTGGGCACCTGTGCGTGTGTGCCCAAGATCCCAAGAGGAAAATGGAGAAGGGATTGCAGCATGGCCATTCCCCCTGGAGGGTGATTTCTCGCTTTCTGTCTGTCTGTCTGGCGAGCACACGCGCCCAATAGCAAAAAAACAACAACAACAACAAAAAAAACAAACCCCCCCCCAAAAAAAAAAAAAAAAAAGAACTACTGGATTGTAGGTACCATGTTTCCCTTCTCTCCCCAGGCTATAGACCAGAGAAAGAGGGAAAAGAAGAAATCACCCTCCTTCCCCCGGTTGGCGGGGTGGCAGCATTACAGTCGCTTCTCCGTTTTCCCCTTCGGATTTCGTGCACGTATGCACATATGCACCTGGCGTGTTTTTCCTTTTTTTTTTTTTTCCTTTAAGAGAGACTTTTGCTAAAGGCTTGCGTACTCCCTGGAGAGACAGAGACAGAGAGATAGAAAGTGAGAAATCACCCCCTGGGAGGATGGCTATGCTGCAGTTCCTTCTCCATTCTCTTCTTGGGATTTCTGGAGTGAGTTTCAAGCTGCCGGGTCCGGGACTTGAACCACGTCGACTATATGGGAGTCCAGTGACGTAACCATTATACCATCTCCTGGTTTCCTTGGCGTGTTTTATTTATTTATTTATCTTTTTGCTATAGGGTGCGTGTCCTCACTCTGTCAGGAAGACAGAGACAGAGAGATAGAAAGTGAGAAATCACCCCCAAGGGGATGGCCATGCCAGAATCCCTTCTCCATTCTCCTCTCAGGATCTTGGACACGCATGCACACGTGCCTGGTGTCAGTTTAAGCGACTGGGTCCGGGACTAGTACTGCGGTCAACTACATGGGAGTTCAGTGACATAGCCATTATGCTAACTGCTGCCCCCCCCGCATGTTTTTCAAACTGCTGGGTCCAGGACTTGAACCACAGAGTCCTTCATGTAGGAATGTAGTATGCTACCCCATGCCACCCCATAAGCTTCTATTTTAATCCTAGTGTCTCTTGAGAACCTTGCCTGCCTAGCATATGATAGTAAATACCCTGCAAATTATATTACATTGATTTGGATAAGAAAATGTCCAGCACCACAGGGTCTTAAAAATCCTGTTAATATTAACAGAGTCTAATAAGTCTGTGGATACATTTTAATTTTAAGGGGGAGAATTAATCAAAGTATGTGCTTTTGTGCAAATCAAGTACTGGGCTCCTTTCTACTCTTACCTACTTTCTTTTTCTTACTTCAAAAATACATCTCAGGGCATGGTTCAGTGAAACATGAAGCGAAACATAGAGTTTGTGTTCAGTGGACTAGAACTTGTTTGCTTGAGCAGATTGCAAAAAGTTAGCCATGAGTCTTTTACTTTTAATATGGCATAGGGACCAAAACGGAAAGGAGTATACTTTTAGAATAAACAGAAACTACTTTAGTTTTGTTATTTTTTTCTATAATAGTTTTAAAAATAACACCTTTATAAGATACAGTTCACATATCATAAAGGGGACTTTAGAAAGTTCATGGGAAAATTGAATTAAATTATGAGTTTATTTTGGTGCAATACATTTTGAAATGAATGCATAGTTTTTTCATAAAATGCATTTTCCATGAACTTTTTGACTATCTGTCATGTAATTTACTCTTAATGGTACAACTCGTTGGTCTTTAGTATTTTCAGAGTTGTGTAACTGTCACTACTAATTTTAGAGCATTTTAATCAACCCAAAAAGAAACTCCATAATCAGCAGTTACTCCCAATTGTCATGTCCCCACCCCCCTCCCCTCCTGAAACCCGGACTGAGTCAGCCACCAATCCACTCAGTCTTTATGGATCCACCTGCTGTGGATACTTTGTATAAATGGAATGGTATATATGAGTTTTGTGACTGACTTATTTCATTTAAGCATAATGTTTTCATGCTTTATCTGTGTTGTATATATCAATACTTCATTTCCTTTATGGCCAAATAATATTCTGTTGTACAGGTAAATCACATTTTATTGTCAGTTGGTGGGCTTTGGGTTTTTAGCTTTTTGGCTGTTAGAATTTATGTTGCTGTGAACATTTGTGTTCAAGTTTTTGCATGGAGGTATGTTTTTAATTCTCTTGGGTGTATACCTAGGATTGCAGGGCCATATGGTAACTCTGTTGAACATTTTGAGGAACTGCCAGACTCTTCCAAAGTAGTGGCATCATATTGGCGTTTATACCAGCTGCGTATGAGACTTCTAATTGCTCTACATTCTTCACAAAAGTTGTCTTTATTCCACATCCTTGACAAAAATTGTCTTTGATTATAAGCCATCCTGTTGTTTGAAGTGGTATCTCATTGTGATTTTGATTTGCTCTTCCCTAATACTAGCGAAGCTGAACATCTTTTCATCTGTTTTTGTCCATTTGTATGTCTTCTTCAGAGAACTGTCTATTCAAATTCTTTATCCATTTTAAAATTGGGTTGTGTGGGTCTGACTGGCAGGTGGTGTGGTGGTTAAGGGTGCTAGACTCCCACATGACTGACTGTAGTTTGAGTCTCTGAACTGGTGGCTATCTTTCTCACTTTCCCTCTCTCTTACTCTGTCCCTCTTTGGTAAAATAAAAATAAATAAATAAACAAACAAATAATTGGGTTGTCTTATTGTATCTTAAGAGTTCTTATCTATTCTGGATATAAGTTCCTTATCTGGTACAGGACTTGCAAATATTTTTTCTCGTTCTATCACTTTGCTGATAGTGTCCATTAAAGCACAGAAGCATTGATGAAAATCAGTTTATTATTTTTTCTTCTTCCTTTTTTTTTTTCCTTAGAATTATTTAGTTTATTTTATTTGTTTTTATTTTTATTTTGACCAGAGACAAAGAGAAAAAGGGAAAGTGAGAAAGCAAGCCACCAGGTCCGGGGCTCACATCATGGTCGGCCATGTGGGAGTCTAGCACTTTAACCACTGTGCTGGCCTTTACTTTTATTTTTGAGAGAGAGATTTTTGCTATAGGGTGCATGTGCTTGCCAGAGAGAGAGAGATGGAGAGACAGTAAGTGACAGATCTCCCTCCAGTGGGGATGACCATGCCACAATCCCATTCCTCCATTCTCTTCTTAGGATTTTGGGCACACATGCACACACACCTACCATGAGTTTTTAGCCTCCGAGTATGGGATTCGAACTGTGGTCAACTATGTGGGAGTCCAGCAACATAACCATCATACCATCTGCTTGTCCCCCTTGTTTATTGCTTATGCTTTTGGTGTTACATTGTAATAAGGATTTGTTTAATCCACAGTTACAAAGATTTATTCCTCTATTTTTTATGAAAAGTTTTATAGTTTTAGTTCTTTTTGGCTCATTTTGAATTAGTTTTTGTGTATGCTTAGAGAAAGGAGTCTAGTTTCATTCCTTTGTGTGTGAATAACTAGTTGCCCCAGCATCACTAACTGAAAAGACTATTCTTTCTCCTTTGAACTGTCTTGGCACAGTTGTTGAAAATCAGCTGACTGTAAAAGTGAGGATTTATTTCTCAGTTCAGTTCTATTTGTTTATATGTCTGTCCTTACGTCAGTACCACAAAGTCTTGCTTTCTCAGATTTTGTAGTAGTAACTTTGAAATTAAGAAGTATGAGTCTTCCGAGTGAGTCCTTTGACATAGTTCTTTTTAAAGGCCAGCAGGTGGTATGGTGGCTAAGTCACTGGACTCCCACATGTCCGACCACGGTTTGAACCCCAAACTGGACTGCTTAAAAAACATAAAGGTTGTTTTGAGTATTTGGGTTCTTTGTATTTCCCCTGGAGTTTTAGGACTAGCTTGCCAATTAGTGCAAAAGAGGCATTTTTTGTTTTGTTTTGTTTTGCCTTTAAAATTGACTTTATTTATTTATTTATTTTTTACATTTTTTTCTTTCATTTATTTATTTTTACATTTTTCCACAAACATTTACTTTACATATCAATAAACTTTAGCTCATACTCCATAGTTCTTGATAGTTTATAAACAACTTTCAAAATTTCAAAATACTGAATTTTAAAGATAATGTTTGAAATATTTCTTATAATTTTGTATAATTTTATGACTCTATAACAACAGAAGCAGTATGGTTTCAAATATATATTTCTTTTTTTTTTTTAGAGTGCAGACACAGTATATATTAAGTGGGAACATACAATAAAAGAGGCATTTTAATAATGTTTAGCCATCATCTAATATGTGAACATTAGACTTCTTTCCCTTTTAGATTTTTCTTAATATCTTTTGGTGTATTTTGTGTTTTCAGAAACAAGTTTTGTACTTCTTTTGGTAAATTTTTATATTTTTTCTTTCTAAGGCTTTGTAATGATGGATGCTGTTTTCTTTATTTTGATTGTTCATTGCTAGCATATATGATTGATGTTTCAGTATGAATCTTAATCTTACCACCTTATTAACTTATTTAGTTCTAATTTTTTAGTGAGTTCTTTAGGATTTTTTATATATAAGATTATTTTATGTTACCTGAAAACAGATAGCTTTACTTCTTTCTTTCTAATCTTGATTTCTTTTGTATCTTTTTCTTGTCTAATTGCAATGCTAAACACAAGTGGAAGTGTGGGACTCAGTGGAGAGCAATGGTAATGCAACTTGTCTGACATGGGAAAGGTCCTGGATTTGTGTTCCAGGACCTCCCTGAGCATGCCAGGCTTGTCTGGAATCGGATGTGTATCATGATGTGAAGACCTTGTTGGCAGTTCCTGGCTTTATTGCTCTTTCTCTCAAAGGAAATAAACTTAAAAAAAAAAAAAAAAAAAAAGTAGACATCTTTATCTTATTCCCAATCATGGAGGGAAAGCATGTAGTCCATAAAGTATTTACCTTGTAAGTTTTTCATAAATACTCAGTTTTTTTTTTTTAATTAAAAATTAAAACTAAGTCTTTAGTTCGGTGGCAGAAAAAATTCTAGAGTCCCTGGATTGACTTCTTATACACAGGCATGTATAACTATTCATTTCTGTTTTAGGGGCTAAGAAAAGAGGATATTAGAATATTTTTGTAGTATGTGTTATTTGTGACAATAGTTTCCTCATACATATACTATGCTTGAAGAAATATTCGAATAATATTTTTTAATGAATAATATGTGCATTAATATTGGAATGATGAGAAAGAACCAGCCATATGATGATCTAAGCACCCTAGGAAAAGAAAATAATATATGCTAAGGCACCAAGTCAGGAAGAAGCTTGACTAGTTGAAGACTCAGAAAAGAGGCTAGTGTGACTGGAGCATAGAGTAGAAAAGGTTGTAATAAAGTGGAGACAGTTTAGCTCTCGTGGGTGACAATAGAGAGTTTTAGTTTTTTTTTTTCTTTTTTTTTAGAATTATTTTATTGAACTTTATTTTAATTTGACTTTTTTTGGAAAGAGAAAACAAGCCACCAGGTTTGGTTGAACTGTAGTCAGCAACGTGGTAGTCTGGTGCCCTTAACCACCACACCACCTTGCAGCCCCGAGTTTTAGTTTTATATTCAGAGCACATTGGGAAATCGTGAAAGAGTTTTAGGCAAGGACATGACATAATCTAATTTATGTTTTTGAAAGACATAGGGGCCAGCAGGTGGTATGGTAGTTAAGGTACTGGACTCCCACGTTGTTAACCACAGGTTGAGTCCCAGACCTAGTGGCTTGAAACACCACCAGGCATATGTGTGTGCATGCCCAAAATCCTGAGAGGAGAATTAAGGATAAGGTATTGCGGTGTGACAGGGATTGTGGCATGGCCATCCCCGCGAGGGTGATTTTCCACTTTCTCTCTCTGTCTCATTCTTATTTCTCTCCAATGAGCACACATACCCTCTGGCAAAAACCATTAAAAAAAAGAAAAGAAAAAAAAGACAAGGCCGTGAAAAACAAGACAGTATGTGACGAGTTCTATATGATTTCAGAAAATGGGGAGCATACAGAGCAGTTTGGTCTTTAGCTCAACCCATGAAAGATAGATAATAATTAATTAAATTAAGGGGAAAGTGGTAGTGATGTGATAGCAGTAAATCATGCCTGGCTCTGAATTGGTAGACGGGATTGATTATTGACTCTTAACTCTTCATGAGTCTTCATCTCTAAATAAATTTTTTAACTGTACCTTAAGTCTTCCTTCTTACTTTCTTAATAACTTGATTCTTTGAAGAGCAAGTCAGATGAAAAATGCCTATACATGTGTTTTGTAAACTGTGAGGTTCAGTGTGGTATATTTGTTTCTCAGTGAAAAACTACCATCTGTGTGGTACTGTGTATGCTGAGGACTGTGGAATGATACAAAAATGAATTTGACCTGTTTTTTGCTTCTCAAAAAGGGTACAGGCTAGTAGACAATGTGGTAGATGTTTAAAATACAAAGTTAAGAGTGATAAAACAGAAGGCGGCTGCTATGTGGGTTCAAAGAAAGGAGAGCTTGTTTCCTGCCTCGAGTTGGGATGATAAGCCTTTGTTAAGAAGGCAAGACTCTTGCAGTAGGCCTTGAAAGATTGCTAAAACTTGCGCAGATCTGGAGGGGAAGAGGATATTCTCAGTTAGGCACATCTGTGGGAGTAAAGGCATGGAAGCAATATTCAATAAGGAAAGGTAGGTTAAGTTAGATTATGCAGCACCTTGATACCAAACTAAGAAAATTGATTCTATTCATTAGTAATATTATCAGCTGTGTGCTTAATTGTACAAGTATTTCTTGAGCATCTGCCATTGTCAATTTTATGCTACAAGTCAAGGTTATGAAGATATACTGATCTAGGTTTAGTTGGAAAAGATAGATTATTTAATTGTCTTTATTTTATTGAGAAATGAACAAAGTGTGATAGACAAGGAACTAGGTCTCTGGCTCCCTGACATAAGGGAGGGTGGTAGATATTTGCTGGGATACAAAGTACTTTGTTTAGTAAAGAAGGCAAAGAGGAATATGAGAGAAACATACTAGGCCTGCTATTTCATGTTTTAGAATGCTTATATGCATGTCAAGGCTGAAAGGTTTTGGTAGAGGAATAAACTGAATGATTGTTGAAGTGGCAGTATGGGGACTAGCAGTTGCCATAATGGCTATATTGCTGGACTCCTATGTAGTCTACCACGGTTCGAGTCCTGGACCCAGCGGTTTAAACTCACACCGGGTTGCGTGTGCGTGCGTACCCAAGATCCCGAGAGGAGAATGGAGGAAAAGGGATTGCGGCATGGCCATCTCCCCAGGGATTTCTCAATTTCTCTCTCTCTGTCTCTCTCTGTCTTTCTAGCGAGCACACACGCCCAATAGCAAAAACCTCTCCAAAAATAAAAAAAATAAAAAAAAATGTGGTAGAAGTGGCAGTATGGATGGTAAATTGGAAAGGGTAGAGACTCAATCAAGGTGAGAACAGAGACATCATGCAAGTGATGGTAGAGGACTTACCAAATAGTAAGAGTGGGGATAAAGAGCTTGGAAAATTGGAGATGCTGAAGATGTAGAGTTAGCAGGACTTGGAAGTGAGGGAAGGGAGGAAAGGGAACATGTTAAATGTAGGGTAACTTTCTGGTTTCTGCTATTTTAATGAGTGCCATTGTCTGAAAATAGGGTTATTTAAAGAGAAAGAGAAAGGAGTTGGAAAAGAAAGCTTGATAGTTTTATCTATATTGTAGTGAAAGGGTACATGTGGGATAATTGACTGTGGGGAGGATCAATATTTAGATAATCATTTATGCTATACGTAAGTGTAAATTAAATTATTGTGAGAGAATGAATATAGTGAGGGAGAGGAAACCCAAGGGGCAGAAACAGCTGTTGAAATAAGTATCAGGAAAAGTAAGTAGTTAGGAAAAAGGAAGGAAATTGAAATAGTTAAGAAGTGCTTGTGATGGTATGGTCAATATTGTCATCACAAATGGTGACATTTTTATTTTTTCCAAAGGTAGGTCATTGGTCACCTCAGTAATTTCAGTCTGATCATAAGCCAGGCTATAGTAGTTTGAGAAGTGTATGGGGGAGTGAACATTTGGCTTTAACTGGAAGAAGAGAAAAATACACAGTACTTAGGTGGATAAAGATATGGTATCAAGGTGTACCATCATTTTATCTTGTTTAGTCGTCTTCTGCAGAATAGGAAATAAAGTTATAAATATTATGAGAAGACTTTTGGAATGGAGTTGTGGATTTGAAGAAAGCTGTTAAGATTTGGAATAACTACTTAGAAGAGAAAGTGAATTTGGGATATGTAATAGTTACCAATCAGTGAAGATTAATTTGCTTAGACTATCTGTAGAAATATTTGGAGTAGGGAGAGGGTGGATATAAAGAGGTCCGTTATTTTTTAGGATGGTATGGTAACCTAGGGGAGGTGGTAATGAGGTGAAATGGAACAGTGGCCTTGACAATGGAAGAGAGGGTGTGGTGGGCTAATGTATCCCTGCTCCTAAAATATCTACATCCTAATTTGTAGAACCTGTGATACTTTACATGGCAAAAGGAACTTTATAGACAATTAAATTCAGAATCTTGAGGCTGGCCCCTGATGTAGCAATAAATGCAGTGAATGGCAGTGCTGAAGCCATATGATAAGTTAGTCCCAGGTTTGCATCTTGAGTTTTCCCTGTAAATTCTAGGCGCACGTGTGATTCTGGCTGGCTGAAGTAGAGAATGTATTCTAATTTGAAGACCCTGTTGCAGGGTGCTTGTGTCTGTCTCTGTCTCTTTTTCTCTTGCATTGAAGAAATAAACTTGAGTAAACTTAAAATATTGGTAATAAAGATCTTGAGATGGAGAGATGAGGCTGAATTGCCTAGCCGAATCCTTTGTGATGACAAGGGTCTTTAGAAAAGGGAAACTATAGGGTTAAGTCCGAGAAGGCCATGTGATAATAGAAACAGAGGGAGAGAAGAAATGTGATGATGGAAGCAGAGGCTGGAGTATCGTGGGATTGTGAACCAGGGAATATGGCAAACCTGTAGAAGACGGAAAAGTCAAGGGAGTGGATTCTCTCAAAAGAATCCAGATGGTGGAACAGCAGATAGCATAATGATTATGTTGATGGACTCCCACATGGCTGACCACAGTTCGAGTCCCAGACCTGATGACTTGAAACTCAAGCCAGGCATGTGTGCATGCGTGCCCAAGATCCTGGGCAGAGAATGGAGGAGAAGGGATTGTGTTATGGCCATTCCTCCAGGGATGATTTCTCACTTTGTCTCTTTCTCTCTGTCTCTCTAGCAAGCACATGTACCCTATAGAAAAAAAAAATCTGTCTCAATTAAAAAAGAGAATCGAGATGGAATAAATATACAATGACATGCTGATTTTAGCTAACTGAGACTCATTTTGGTCTTTTGACCTTTAGAACTGTAAGATAAACTTGTGGTGGTCTTAGTCACTAAGTTTGTGGTATTTTATTATAGCAGCAATAAGAAACTTTCAGAGGGTATGGCTACAGGGAATGTGAATTAGACTAAAGTAAAATGAGAATCGCTGGGATTTGGTATGGGCTACAGAAAACTGAGAAGATATCTAATCTGGGTAAATGGGTAGGGAAATTAAAATTAGAGAATAGCAAGAAGTAGATATTACAGAAAGGTGTCTTCACTTGGCATATCTTAATTGCTGATGCTGATAGATATGATGGGAACACTATTTTGAATCTAATAGTATGGATTATGTAAGGTGGAGGAAGATTTGAAACAAATCTCAGGGACTGCTGTAGTGCTATTTTTAGTTAATAAGACTTTTGTGACATTACATGACAAGGTACATAGGAATATTTAGAATTTTTTTTTTTTTGAGAGGTTTTTGCCATAGGGCGCATGCACTCGCCAGATAGACAGAGAGAGACAGAGAGACAGAAAGTGAGAAATCAGCCTCCAGGGGAGATGGCCACGCTGCAGTACCTTCTCCTCCATTCTCCTCTTGGGATCTTGGGCACGCACGCACACGCGCCCAGTGTGAGTTTTAAGCCACCGGGTCTGGGATGCGAACTGCGGTCGACTACATGGGAGTCCAGTGACATAGCCATTATGCTAACTGCTGGTCCCCGAAACATTTAGAATTTTGACTGAGAAAGTGGTGAAATGGATAGTTGAGAGAGAGAGGTTTTTTTAAAATATATTTTTAAAATAATTATTTATTTACTTTTATTCATTCATTTTATTTTAATTTGACCAGAGAGATACACAGAAAGGGAGAGAAAGAGGGAAAGGGGGAAAGCAAGCCACCATGTCCAGGACTCGAACCATGGTCAGCCATGTGGAAGTGTCCAGCGCTTTAACCACCATGCCACCTGCTGGTCCCAGAGAGAGAGGTTTTTGAAAAAGTAAATACCACTTTATGTATCACTGTTTAGTTTAAGTGTTTTCATACCATCTTTGGGCATTAACAAGGTATTCAAATGGACACAGCTGCTATTAGCATGTGCAATAAACAAGTTTGAAAAAATTAGGCTAAAAAATGTGGAGAGTGGCTAGTGTATTGGACATCACATTGCTATCATCTCAGAAAGTTCTATTGGATTGTGGTGTTATGTAGTATTTTATATTAATGATGAATTGGATATAGTTACAATAAAATTTTTTAAGAAGCTAAAGTTTTGGATTTTGGAAGCTGAAAAATCTGGTTTCAGACCTGGCATAAAACTAGATCATAGATCAGTCAAGATTAGCAAGAAATGGAAACCAGCTCAGGTAAAAAAACTTTAATAAAGGGACTGTAGAGATGGGGTACAGTTAGAGATGTTTTCATTAGTAAAAGGGGAGGTCAAAGGGACAAAATATTGAAGCCTGGTCAGGGCTCTGGAAAACTAGGGTGCTTGATAGGAGTGATGGCACACAGCTTTTGACAGAATTTGTGTTGGTTAATTAGGCATACTTTACAGAGATTTTGGGGGAGAGACTTTGTGGTATATATATTTAAGTGAACAGTAAACCATATTTTCTCTCCAAGGGACACTTACTAACCTAATTAACAATGAGCACTAACCAGTTGGGTTTCAGGATACTGTTTTTTGTTTTTTAAATCTTGATTCTAGTTTGTGCTGTGTAAATTTGGAAAAACCTGTTATAAACAGAAAGGTCTCTTAAAGAGGTCCAGTAGTCTTTGCTGCCTTGATTGTGGGGATGTTTTTATGAAGATATATGTATGTAAAACTTTATCAAATTATACACTGTAGTGTAGGCAGTTATTGTATTTCAGTTTTGTTTCAATTTAAAATACTAGCCAAGAACCGGTGAAGCATAAAAATTTTTCAAAAACAAGCAAACAGCTAATTATGCGTTCATTGTAAATTCAGCGTTAAATCGATAACAAAATTTTTTTCCCAGAAGTTTTTGCCAGAGGGCTTGTGCACTAGCTAGAGAGAGGAAACATAGAGTGAGAGTTGTGAGAAAGCCCCCCTCTATGGGGCATGACTGCTTCTGTCTCTTCTCCATTTCTCTTTCCTTTCAGGATTTTGGGCACACATGTACATGTGCCTAGAGTATATTTCTCAAGCCTCAGGGTCTAGAAGTCAAACTGCATGGTCAGCCATGTCAGAACCAGCCACCTTATCTTTCAGGCTATGGGACCCCCCACCCCCCAAAACACATTTTTTTAAAGAAGAAAAATCCTGTGTATAAAACAAGGTCAGACTTGCTATTTACCTCCATTTTAATTATTTTAATAAGATTGTATTATAATTTGTTCTATATAGTTTTAGAGATGTGCTTCTCTCATCTTCATAACTTTTCATGGCTAAAGTATTAAATCATTAGTAAAAATAACTTGAGTTTTGTTTTATATTTATTTATATTAATTTTTGGTTACAAGCCATACTCATTAGAAACAGTAAATATTGGGTTGTTGGAAAAGTAATCATGCATTTTCCCATAGAAAAAGTAAATATGTCATTACTTTTCCGGCATCCCAGTATATTCTAAGAGTTTTTATTTATTTATTTATTTTTGCATGTTTGCAATATTTGAGAGAAAGTTCACTGGAACATTAAATGGATTGGCAGAAACTTTGGTAGAGAAATGGTAGAGTTGGAAAGGAATGGAGGGTGTACCTAGAGTTCAACTGATATAGTGATCAAAACTATAACCAAGTCATTCACAGTGTATCCTTTTTATAGAGCAGAATTAGTTTCTAGGTCTTTACCTATAACTTGCTTAGATTCTTTTTTCTTTTTTTTTTTTGGAGAGTTTTTTTTTTTTTTTTGCTATAGGGCACGTGCACTCGCCAGACAGACAGAGGCAGGGAGACAGAAAGCGAGAAATCACCCCCCAGGGGGAATGGCCATGCCGCAATCCATTCTCCTCCATTCTCCTCTTTATAGAGCAGAATTAGTTTCTAGGTCTTTAGCTATAACTTAGATTCTTTTTTCTTTTTTTTTTTTGGAGAGTTTTTTTTTTTTTTTTGCTATAGGGCACGTGCACTCGCCAGACAGACAGAGGCAGGGAGACAGAAAGCGAGAAATCACCCCCCAGGGGGAATGGCCATGCCGCAATCCATTCTCCTCCATTCTCCTCTCGGGATCTTGGGCACGCATGCACACGTGCCTGGCGTGAGTGTAAGCCACCGGGTCCAGGACTCCAACCACGGTCAACTACGTGGGAGGCCAGTGACATAACCATTACGCTAACTGCTGGTTCTCATAGATTCTATCTTAAAGACAGTAATAGTCCAGAGAAAGTAATTGTGTTGTGTTCACTGGAGAGACACAGGAAGAGAGGGAGAATGAAATCAATGGCCTTGCCAAAAATCCCTTCTCCTTTTGCTTGTCAGGGTTTTGGGGTATGCATACACTTGTGCTTGGCATGGTTTTCAAGCTGCTTCATCCAGGACTTGAATCTTGCAGTTGGCCATGTGGGATCCAGCCACCTTAACCTCCACAGCACCTTGCTGGCCTTTTATCTCTTAGGTGATATTTACCGATCATAAGTTTTCCAGTTAAATATCATCTCTTTTATATGTTTTGTTTGTAAGAAACCAATGACAAGAATCTTACTAATGTAGGAAAGTTGATTTTAGAAAAGTTGTTTTTGTGGCCATCAGGTGGCATGGTGGTTAAGGTGTTGGAGTCCCACACAGCTGCCTGTGTTTCGAGTACTGAACTTGATGGCTGAAAAATCAGACCAGGTATGTGTGTGTGCCTGCCCAAAATCCCAAAAGAAGGAAGGAGAAGGGATTGTGGCATGGCTGTCCCCTCTGGGAGAGAGGGCGATTTCTCATTTTCTCTCTCTGTATCCCTCTTCTCTCTTGTGAGCACACACACCCTATGACAAAAATCTTAATAAAAAAAATTAAAAAATAAAAAAGCGTCTCCTGGAACCAGTAGTTAGCGTAATGGCTATGTCACTGGACTCCCACATAGTTGACTGCGTTTTACATCCCAGACCTGGTGGCTTAAAACTCATCTGGGCGAGTGTGCGAGTGTGCGAGTGTGCGTGCGTGCCCAAGATTCCAAGAGGAGAATGGAGGAGAAGGGATTGTGGAGTGGCCATCCCCCCTGGGGGGATGATTTCCTGCCTTTTGTCTCTCTGTCTGGCGAGGGCACATGCCCTATAGCAAAAACCTCTTAAAAAAAAGTGTCTCCCTAAGTCTTATTTATATACTGTTAGCATCAGTGAGAGAATAGCCTCTGCTTTTGTCTGCTGCTTACCTTTTGGCTACACATCAGTATCTGATTAGGGGTAGATACATGACTTACTAGGTCAGACTTGATTTGAGCTCAACAGAGTCTGCGGGGAGAGGAAATTTAAAATGCATTGAACATTTCATATTATGACACTTTGGCTTTAATATAACCAATTTATCATTCACAATTAGCCAAACTGGCTTACAACCAATTTATCATACAGTTGGCCAAACCTTTCCTTTCATTTCCATTAATATTTGTAAGCTTCTTAATGACCTTAATGATTAGTGTATACGACTATTTAATAATAAGCAAGTGTTAGAATATGTTCTAGACCAGTGCTCTCCCACACTAAGGTAATCTTAACATAAATTTCTGTGTATAAAGTATGGGGTTTGTGTGAAGCACTAGATTAATGCTGAATACTAGGATGTACCTACTTGTTTTTGAAAGAACGAGGGCGAAGTTGAATTTGCATTAGAGTTTACCTTTTTTAAAAGATTTTTACAGAGAGACAGAAAGACAGAAAGTCAGAAATCACCCCCTGAGTGGATGGCCACCCCACAGTCCCTTCTCCATTCTCCTCTCAGGATTTTGGACATGTACTGCATATACACATAGCCTGAGTTTTAAGCTGCCGGTTTCGAACCCTGGTTGACTACATGGGAGTCCAGCAACGTAACCATTATACCATCTGCTGGTCCCTAGAGTTTATCATAAACCATATCTTCATTTTGATTTTATACTGAGATTGTAGAATGTTCCTAAATAATTCACTGAACACTGTATTAACATCAGCTGTAAGTAAAAATATCTATTTCTCTTTCTTCTGCCCCCCCCCCCCGAGGTTTTTGCTATAGGGCGCGTGTGTGTACCAGAAATACAGAGAGACAGAAAGCAAGAAATCACCCCCCAGGGGGAATGGCCACACCGCAATCCCTTTTCATCCATTCTCCTCTCGGGATCTTGGGCATGCATGCACACGTGCCTGGTGTGAGTTTAAGCCACCGAGTCTAGGACTTGAACTGCGGTAGACTACATGGGAGTCCAGTGACATAGCCATTACGCAATTGCTGGTCCCTCCTTCTGCTGATTTTAATGATATGTCCGAGGAGGTTTTTGTTTGTTTGTTTCATTTGCCTTATGTACATAATTTCTCCAAATTTTGGTAAGCACTCTTTTTGGAAGCATGTTAATTATTTTAATAGTGTTAATCTTAGATTAAACTTTAGAGTGAAAAAATCTGGGGTTTAGACCTGGTATATAACTAGATTACTTAAGGTTTTAGAAAGAAACAGAAACCAGTATGGGTCACGAGATTTTAATAAAGGGACTGAAAAGGTGTTAAGTGTTAAGGGAACCCATGTGGAGTGTTTTCGTTCGTAATAGAGAATGCTGAAAGAGGCAAGAAAATGTAGGGCTGTATCAGAACCCGGTGAAAGTTGTGGAGAGCAAGGGTGCCTGACAGGAGCCACGGTGATGAAGGAACACAGCTTCTGCCGGAAAATGTGACCAAGAGGAGCAAGGGAGCTGGGAAAAAAATAATCCAGTCTTTCTCTGCATTCCAATCTTCTGCCAGCACCAGACAATATCGGAACCTAGAAGATGCATCTGTTGGTGTTGGTGTCCTTGGGCACAAATTAGGAGAGAAGAGTATGTGGGATTAGGGCAGAAGCAATAAGGTAATAACTAGCACGGCTACTAACAAGTGTGGGATTGACTTAAAGTAGCATAGTATTTTAGACTAAATTTCTTATCTGTTAACTGATTATATTTTACTGGGAGTTAATGTGGGCATTAAATGAGATAATATGTATAAGTATCAATACTATCATAGTACCTTTGTCTTGTTGAGTGTATTTTTAGTTTTGACAAGGTATGGATTTGGAAAGCTCAGCTTCATTTCACTTGGTAGTGTGCTTTTTTTTTTTTTTTTTTTTTTTTAAGAAACTTTAGTTGACACCATACTTTAAATAAATGTTATTCTTAAACTTTTATTTTAAACGAACCCTCAGAAACTTTTTATTTATTGCCTAGTGGTAGGTTTTGCCTTTTTCAGTCTTGCTTTAGGTAGAGCACTGCTTGCTTTTTCATTTTTTTTTTTTTTTTTTGGAGAGATTTTCGCTATAGGGCGTGTGCGCTCGCCAGACAGACAGAGAGAGACATAGAGACAGAAAGCGAGAAATCACCCCCCAGGGGGGATGGTCACGCCGCAATCCCTTCTCCTCCATTCTCCTCTCGGGATCTTGGGCACGCACGCACACGCGCCCGGCATGAGTTTTAAGCCACCGGGTCCGGTACGCGAACCGCGGTCGACTACGTGGGAATCCAGCGACATAGCCATTACGCTAACTGCTGGTTCCCTGCTTGCTTTTAACTTATGGGTGAGAGTAACTTTTTTTGTGTGTGTGAGATTTTTGCTAATAGGGTGCATGTACTTGACAGAGAGACAGAAAGTAAGAAATAACTTCCTTGGTCGAGGGGTGGCCACACTGCAGTCCCTTCTCTAGTCAGCTCTCAGGATTTTGGGCACTCACGCACATGTGCCTGGCATGGCTTTAAGTCACTGGTTTCAGGACTCAATCCGTGGTCAACTACATAGGAATCCAGTGATGTAACCATTATGCTATCTGCTGGTCCCTAGAGTAACTTTTGAGATGTGAAAACTATCTCCCTGGTAAAAGATTGGTCAGACTTTACCCTGCTGCTGGTACAGTTATTATATCCTCATTGTCTGTTCCCATTTTCTGAGACAGCAGCAATGCCTTGTCACATTTTTCCCATTAATTTTGACAGTATTTCTTCTTTCTGAGGTATGGTTTAATCCAGCCTCACTTTTGAGCATTCCTAGGCCAAAGCAAGACCAAGGCAAGGTACTTTCAAGAAAACTATGACCACCGTAAAATACTTACAGTTTTTGAGACTTCTCTACAGAACTGTGGTATGATTTTGAAATTATTAAGTAAATTTGTATTTCATTTCACAGATAAGAATTAGCATTGTCTTTGTAAATTTAAAGATGAACTCTTCTGAATTACGATTTCTTAATTATTTTCCACCAGACGGTCTGCCAAATCCCGAAGCAGAAGCCCATATTCATCTAGGCATTCAAGATCTCGTAGCAGGCACAGATTATCTAGATCCAGAAGTCGTCATTCTAGCATTTCTCCTAGCACACTAACTCTGAAGAGTAGCCTGGCAGCTGAATTGAACAAGAATAAAAAAGCACGAGCTGCAGAGGCAGCAAGAGCTGCTGAGGCAGCTAAAGCTGCTGAGGCAGCTAAGGCTGCTGAGGCTGCTGCCAAAGCTGCAAAGTCTTCAAACACTTCTACACCTACCAAGGGGAACACAGAAACTGGTGCCAGTGCATCACAAACCAACCACGTGAAGGATGTGAAGAAACTTAAAGTTGAGCCTGCGCCTGCGCCTTCTCCCTCAAGTAGTGGAACTTTAAAAAATGACAAGGCAAAAACAAAGCCACCCCTTCAAGTAACAAAGGTAGACAATAATTTGATTGTAGATAAAGCCACCAAGAAAGCAGTTGTAGTTGGGAAGGAGAGTAAATCTGCTGCTACAAAGGAAGAACCAGTGTCTCTTAAAGAGAAAACCAAACCACTTACACCAAGCTTAGGAGCCAAGGAGAAGGAGCAACATGTGGTAGTGACCTCTACGTTACCACCATTACCTTTGCCTCCAATGCTGCCTGAAGATAAAGATGCTGATAGGTAAGTGCTAAAAGAAAATTCGTCAAAGAAAAATTTGTTTAAAGAAGTGGTTTGAATTGAGAAGTAATTTGAATTCTCCTAATGTCCCTCAAAAATCTTCAGTTAAAAAGAGAATGTGAATGAATTCTCTTTATTATGCATATTGTAAAATGAGGCATATTACCTGTAAGATGACAAAATTAAAGTTTATGCTAAGAAATTTAGGAAAAAATTACCATTGCTTTAGGGAAAG
>NW_006159550.1:3305381-3311510 GCF_000334495.1 Tupaia belangeri chinensis | reverse complement strand
AGGTATATTTGAGACTGAGTTTGCTTTTTAGAAATGCTAGTGTTCTCTCTGGCTTTGCTTTCTTTTTGAGGCTAACAGAGACAGGGCATTTTGTGGGGGAGTCTGTCCTGAGTGATAATAGATCTCCTAAGCAAGTATCTCATTCATTTTTAAGTTTCTAGAGTGGTCTTATAAATTTATCACTGTGGGTAGGTTAATGAATTTGTTCATTTTTTAATTAGTCTTTTTATAACGGTTATCTTTCTTTTTTTTTTTTTTTCTTAAAGTTTTTGCTGCAAAGTTCATGTGCTTGCTGGAGAGAGACTGAGAGAGAAAGTGAGAAATCACCCACTGGGGGAATGGCCACCCTGCAATCTCTTCTTCATTCTCCCCTTGGAATTTTTGGCACACATGCACATGCACCCAGTGTGATTTTCAAGCTGCTGGTCTGGGATGCAAACTGAGAGTTGGTTCTGTGGGATCCAGCACCTTAATCTCCGTGCCACCTGCTGGCTCCACCCCTTTTTAAATTTATTTTTTTAAACCTGTCTTGCAGTTAGAGATAATTCATGTTTTAGAGAAAACTCAATGTAACTGTGCTTTCCTGTAATATACTCAAAATCTTGTATTGTGAATATTGAGGTTATGGCTTGTTTTCTATTTCAAAGCATTTTTTTTCTTTTTTTTTTGGAGAGGTTTTTGCTATTGGGCGTGTGCGTTCACCAGACAGACAGAGACAGAGAGATAGAAAGTGAGAAATCACTCCCCAGAGGGGATGGCCACGCTGCAGTCCTTTCTCCTCCATTCTCCTCTCGGGATCTTGAGCACGCACGCACACGTGCCTGGTGTGAGTTTAAGCCACCAGGTCCGGAACTCGAACCACGGTTGACTACGTGGGAGTCCAGCGACATAGCCATGACGCTAACTGCTGGTCCAAAGCATTTTGTTCTTAACAGCTTGAAGGTAACAGTGACTGTAAAGTCCATGCAGCTAAGAATATTTCTTTTTTTCCCCCTTTTTATTTAGAGTCATTTTTGCTATAGGGCACACATTCTTGCCAGAGAGAGAGAGAAAGACAGAAAGGGAGAAAGCACCCCTCTAGGGGGAGTGGCCATGCCGCAGTCCCTTCTCCTCCATTCTCCTCTCGGGATCCTGGGCACACACGCACACGCGCCCGGTGTGAGTTGTAAGCCACCAGGTCCGGGATGCGAATCGCAGTTGACTACGTGGGAGTCCATCAACATAGCCATTACGCTAACTGCTGGTTCCCAATAGGGCACACATTCTTGCCAGAGAGAGAGAGAAAGACAGAAAGGGAGAAAGCACCCCTCTAGGGGGAGTGGCCATGCCGCAGTCCTTTTTCTAGTCTCCTCTTGGGATTTTGGGTGCACACACACCTGGCTTTTTTCAAGCTGCCAGGTCCAGGACTTGAACTTCATTTGGCCATGTGGGAGTCCAGCAACATAACCATTACGCCATCTATTGATCCCAAGAATGTTTCTTATATGAATCTCCTAGGGTAGAAGGATTAGTTATTGCATGATTTATCTGTCTACTGTACCACTTAACTCTTTTTTTGGAGAGAGTTTTGCTGTAGGGTGTGTGTGCATGCCAGAAAGACAGAGAGATAGGAAGCAAGAAATCACCCCCCAGAGGGGATGGCCACTCTGTAATCCCTTCTCCTCCATTCTCCTCTTGGGATCTTGGGTATGCATGCACACACGCCCAGTGTGAGTTTAAAGCATCAGATCCAGGACTCAAACTGCCATCGACCACATGGGAATCCAGTGATATAGCCGTTACGCCAACTGCTGCTCCCCTGTTAACTATTGTTATGAGGAAACTACAGCTGGTTTTACTTCTACTTTTTTTTTTTCTTTTCTTTTTTAATGCCAGAAGGCATGTTTATATATATATCTGAAGGGAATGGTAGGAAAAAGAGAATACCCCACAACTTGGTCACACTATAGTCCTTTTTTCTTCAGCTCTTCCATCATATCAGATTTCTGGGCATGCGTACATGTGTGTGGTGTGTTTTTCAAACTTCCAAGGCTAGGACTCAAGCCCTGGTTGGTCTCTACATAGCACTTAATTGCTGCACTATGGGGCCAGTCCTCCCTGACCCCTTGCATTTATTGTTTGTATGTTTACTTTTTTTGCTGTAGAATGAGTGCGCTTGATAGAGACAGAGAGAGGGAAAGTGAGAATTCAATCCCTCAAGGGCAGTGGCCATACCCCCAGTCCATTCTCCTCTGTTCTCCTCTTGGGATTTTGGGCAGACATGCACTCATGTCTAATACAATTTTCAAACCGCAGGTCTGGCACTTGAACTGCAGTCAGCATGTGGGAATCTAGTGCCTTAACCACCATGTCACCTCCTAGTTCCCCTCTCCTGACTTTTAAAAAGCAACTGTATAGGTAGTTTCCTCCTAGACTTTCTTTACAGAGTTTGAAAATAGGCAGATAGAAATGCTGTATGGACACGTCTTTCAAGTGCTCTCTTGGCTAGCATTATGAAAATTTTCATAATTTAAAATAATATTAATAGCTAGGGGTGAGCCAGTGGTGGTAGAAACAACTGTTTCTTTTTAAAGAAATAATTACCAATTTAATTTATTATGATTACTTAATTTGACCAGAGAGAGACAGAGAGCGAGCAAGGGAAAGTGAGAAAGCAAGCAGCCAGGTCTGAGACTCGAACCCGGTCAGCTATGTGGGAGTCCAGTGCCCCAACCACCATGCCATCTGCTGGCCTCATCTACTTTATTCCTAATATGCACCTTTAGTAGTAAGTTTTTGCTAGGGGTGTTATCAAGAACTCTGAATATACATGGGTGAATACTTAGGGAGGATATTCTTCATGCATCTGTCTTCAATGAGAGGTGGCACATTTCTTTTTTTTTCTTTTTGCTATAGGGTGTATGCACTACTAGAGAGACAGAGAAACTGAGAAGTTACCCCCAGCAGAGAAGTTACCCTCAGCAGAGACAGCCGAGAGAGAGAGAGAGAGAGAGAGCGAGCGAGCAAAAGATCACTCCCTAGAGGAGATGGCCACAGAACTGTCCATTCTCCTCCAGTCTCCCTTCAGAATCCTGGACATGCATACACACAATGCTTAGTGTGATCTTCAAGCCATTGTCTGGAACTCAAGCCATGCAGTTGGCCATGTGGGATCTAGTACCCCAACCTCCACACCACCCACTGGCCCTGAGGCCATTTCATTCTTGGGCATTAAAAATTTTTTTTCAACCCACCTTTTCTGTTTCTTTGCCTTTTCTCTTTTGTTGTTTCTCTGCTCTTCATTTGAATGTGTGTGTATGTTTAGTAGTTACGGAAGTTTCTTAAGAGATTCCTGAGTTACTGCTAACTTGTCTGTCTAGCCAAAGATTGATTCAGCACCCATGGAACTTTATTTAGATGACTGTAATATAACTACTAAAATGTAAGTAAATGGAAATAAATGGAAGTTGAAGGATGTGGATAGGGCAGGAAACCTATATTTACTGTCAGGTCTGGGACTTGAATTGCTGGTTAGCCATGTGGGAGTACAACACCTTAACCATCATGCCACCTGCTGGTCCCCCTTTTTATTACTCTTAGGACTTAATCTTCCTCAGTTCATTTAATTTTGTTAAAGGGTGAAAATATATATCCTGTTGAACCTCACAGATTAGTTGTAGGTATTAAATGAGTTGATGGACAGAATTTTGCAAACTGTAAAGTTCTGTGCATCTCAAATGTTATAGTTATTAGTCTTACTACAAATTAGAACGTCGGGAAACATTAAGAACTATCAATACTTTAGCGATACTTTTATTGACAAAGTGAAAAATGACTAAATATTATTATATTGTGAATTGTAGTGCTTGGTTTGAAAAGAATGGATTTTGTATATGAGGAACTGTTACTTGGTTTTATTTGTCCCTTTTTGTAATAGAAGCACCACCAAGTTTATCCCATTTTTCCAGGTACCTGAAAGTAATGGTCATGTATTTTTATGGTTGACAGTTCATTTTAGTAGCCATTTAAAAAATTTTATTATGTGCTAAGCAGCTATTAGTTGAAAATGTTTGTAAACTTCAAGTTGAATATCTCTAATCAGAAAATCCCAAGTCTTAAAATACTAAAAAATTGGAAACTTCTTGAGCACCAGCATGATGCCACAACTACATCTGACCTCAAGTAACAAGTCATAGTCAAAATGCTACTATACAGGGAACAGCAGATGGCATAATGGTTACTTAGACCATGGTTCGAGTCCCAGACCCAGTGACTTAAAACTCACACTGGAGGCATGTGTGTGCGTGACCAAAATCCCAAGAGGAGAATAGAGAAGGGATTGCAGTGTGGCCATTCCTCATGGGGTGTGATTTCTTGCTTTCTGTCTCTGTCTCTCTCTTTCTCTCTGGCAAAGGCACACAACCTATACCAAAAACATCTCTCTCTTTAAAAAAAAAAAAGTTAAATACAAAACATTCTGTAAAAAAAATTACCCCCAGATCATGTGTGTAAGATATACCTGAAACAAATGAATTTTGTGTTTAGAATTGGGCCCCATTTCCAAGATTTCTCATTTTATATATGTGCAAATATTTAAAAATCTGAAACATTTCTTATCCCAAGTATTTTGGATAGGAGATAATGGGTCTGTATTTTTTTCATATGAAAAACATAAAGAAGCAATCTTTTCTGTTATAATCCATTTTAGGAAACATGAAAACAGGAGGTATCTTTATTTACTTGTTGCTTACTGAAAATTTAAAGATCATTTTAAAGAAGAGTAATAGTTTACATAACCTTAGTCATGTCTTAAGGAAAGATTTTGATCTTTGCTTTCTTTAAGCATACCTCCACCCACTCCTGACTAACTCACAGTTTTATCTCCAAGTAAATTAACAAAAGGATGTGTGTGTTTTGTGTGGCCTGTTGATTATGCAAATCTGTACTCCACTAGTTTTTACCATTTTATTTTATTGCAGGACCAAGTAAATTCTCCTGCTCCCTTATACGTCATCAGTTTTGAAAGTATTCAGGTATCTGGAAAAGTTAAAAAATAATAAAATTAATATCTGTATTAAATTCAGCAGATATTAACCTTTGCTCATGGTCTTTCTAGTTATTCAAGAAAACTAATAGTATTGTGTGGTATACACTTCTTTTTGCTGTACCATTTGAACATAAGTTAACATCATGACACCTTACTCTTAAATATTTCAATCACTTCCCAAGAAAATGGTCAGTCTACTGCTTAATCACAAAGCCATTTTTGTACCTAAGGAAATTAACAATAATTTTATAAGAATAATCTATTTGTATTCAACTTTGTCTGTTGCACGTTTCCCTTTATAAGTAGAAGTAAGCTATAGGTTAATACTTCAGCGGTGTTTGACTATCTTTTCCTCCAATAATCTATCATTTAATGGTTTAGCACTTATTAATAATCGTCTAAATCATTTATTGCAGTAGGGGCTGCAAGTAGTGATTTTTCAAATTCTTACATTCCTTTTAACATTAACTGTCCTTTTGTAAGTAAGACACACTTTCTCCCATCCCATCTATTCTTGTTATTCTCCCATCCTGTCTAGTTACTCTAGTTATTTTTTTGAGGATTTTTATTTATTTTCTCGTTAATGATCAGTTAAAGTGCCTGTTTTTTGATGCTCAGATTGTCTGAAATTTGTCCAGTAGGAGTTCTTTTAAGCTGGCTTCTTTATTCATTTGACATGACTTCATTTTTTTTTTTTTTTTAGTGTTTCCTTGTTTCCTAGCCAAATAATGTATCTTAAGCTCACTTTGAATTCTGCTTCTCTCCCATTACTGTAGCCTCTCTTCCCAATTCCCCTTTTTTAAAAGTTGTTCGGGTTGGCAGTTGGTGTGATGATTAAGGCACTGAACTCACTATGATTTGAAAAGATTGAATTTTGGTAGACCACAGTTTGAGTGTCGGACCTGGCAGCTTGCTTTCTTGCCTTTTCTTTCTTTCTCTCTCACTGTCTCTCTGGTCAAATAATTAAAAAAAAAAAAAAATAAATAAATATATATTTTTTAAGTTAATCGCTAGAGTCTCACATAGCCACCCATACTTGAGTCCTGGACCCAGCAGCATGAAAATCATGCTGGGTACATGAGCGTGCATGCACAAACTCTTTT